>NC_134012.1:62241207-62458997 GCF_047716275.1 Strix uralensis | reverse complement strand
AAATACAAATGGAGGCACAATCTTTGGGTGAAGTTTGTAGTGTTAGTCATGTTTTGTGACTGAATAATGTCAAATTGATTATTTAGTCAGTTTAACAAACTTTTAATTATTTTTTTCCAACCAAATGTTCCCCATGATCTTAACTCAGAAGACTTTTTTTTAAATGTTTAAGAACAAGTACAAAACCGATTTTATTTTTTCCCCTTGCTGCCATTGCATTCCTTCACTTTTGTCACTATATCGCTGCACATACGGTTCAGAACATCTTCCAGCTGTTTTGAGACTTTTGAAATACCTCAGCACCTGCCACTACAACCTAAATCCTGCTCCCTCCTGTGTACACATACATAATAAGGCACATATGGTACTTTGTCAAAGTCCCAAACACCTAGTCTATATTATTGAATACACTATCTTTTGCAGAGTGATAATTTGCTTTCAGAAAGCATTAATATTCATCAGATCACAAATTCACATACACATATCTCCTCTTGAGACCTCCAGAACTACTATTGTGCTTCATTAACTGGATCAAAAAAAAGTTTACATCCCGTTCTTACCATAAAAGCCAGCAGAGGAACTTTCTAAGACTCATGGAGTTTTAGAAAGCAAGCATTCTTTATTGCAGCACTGGGTACACAGGTGAATAGCTTCGCAAAAAGTGAGAGCACCGAAGATCTCTAAGTGGCATCTAATATACAGTGTGATCATACATATTTATAGTTTTTCTGAGAAGTGGGTTACATATGCTTTAGATTTCCTGGAACTAATTATAATATTTGCATCCTAATTATGCATGTGCTTTCTTGGTGTGTGGTGGTCTCGAGGTGTCTCTGGTGGTCGTCTGCTGGTTGACCTCAGTGCTCACGCATGTTCACAAGAGGTGTTGTGCATCTGTGTCTTGAGCTGGTTTGTTTTAGTTTGTCCTGTCCTTGTTCCTGTTATCTTTAAGAATAGGCCCCAACTGTCTTATTTATTACTTTCTTACCTTCAAACCCCTTTCTTCTTTTTACAAACATACCACCTTCAGCTGTGTCTGCACATTCCAGAAGTTACATTGACCTACTCTATTCTCACTAACAAAAAATGTTAGCAAGACATTTTGGCCTACAACATAGAAGGAAGGAGAAGTTTTGCGCTATTACAAAAGAAAAGACGGTCAGACCCTGCTTAGCAGGTATGATATATTACAGTTCAGATTTTAATAATGTGGTACAAATGCTGCTTTCTTCTTTTTTCACTTTTCATCAACAGCTCAGAATACAGACCGTTCTGTTTAGCAACATCTGTGATTCAGCAGCTGAAGTCACCTTTGTTCAGTTTCAAAATCCCCTTAAACTTCAGTATTTCATGGTTCCAAAGTCAACATGGTAACAACCTCAAGTTTCAAATATTCTATTAAAAACCAAGTGCAAAATCTGTATACACATCTTCAATGTTTTCAGAATTAGGGCAGCAATGTTGAAGAACACTGATCATGCATAAAGTGAAGTATACATAGTTTTCTACAGATTTAATAGACAATTTCAACAACTTAAAAAAAATGAAAGCAATAAAAACAACATGGAAAAGAAAGAATTAAACATTACATATGGTGTTTGAACATGTAAGCAAATATAAATGTATTCACAGTTTTATATACATGTAGCAGGAAAATGTATGACCTATATTGACTACACTGGTTGATTATTACCGATGACACAGACACATGCAAGTGAAACTTCAATGAAAAACCTTCAGACAACTGTATCACAGAATATGGCATATAACAACTCAGTATAATTTGAGGGTTTCAAACATACTTGTCATACAGTGTATATTAGTGCTTGTTTGTCTCTTTTCTTCTTTTCTTCTTTTCTTTTTTCTTTTCTTTTCTCTTTTCTTTTCCTCTTCTCTTCTCTTCTCTTCTCTTCTCTTCTCTTCTCTTCTCTTCTCTTCTCTTCTCTTCTCTTCTCTTCTCTTCTCTTCTCTTCTCTCTCTTCTCTTCTCTTCTCTTCTCTTCTCTTCTCTTCTCTTCTCTTCTCTTCTCTTCTCTTCTCTTCTCTTCTCTTCTCTCTCCTCTCCTCTCCTCTCCTCTCCTCTCCTCTCCTCTCCTCTCCTCTCCTCTCCTCTCCTCTCTCCTCTCCTCTCCTCTCCTCTCCTCTCCTCTCCTCTCCTCTCCTCTCCTCTCCTCTCCTCTCCTCTCCTCTCCTCTCCTCTCCTCTCCTCTCCTCTCCTCTCCTCTCCTCTCCTCTCCTCTCCTCTCCTCTCCTCTCCTCTCCTCTCCTCTCCTCTCCTCTCCTCTCCCCTCCCCTCCCCTCCCCTCCCCTCCCCTCCCCTCCCCTCCCCTCCCCTCCCCTCCCCTTTCCCTTTCCCTTTCCTTTCCCTTTCCCTTTCCCTTTCCCTTTCCCTTCCCTTCCCTACCCTTCCCTTCCCTACCCTTCCCTTCCCTTCCCTTCCCTCCCCTTCCCTTCCCCTTCCCTTCCCCTTCCCTTCCCTTCCCTTCCCCTTCCCTTTCCCTTTCCCTTTCCCTTTCCCTTTCCCTTTCCCTTTCCCTTTCCCTTTCCCTTTCCCTTCCCTTCCCTACCCTTCCCTTCCCTACCCTTCCCTTCCCTTCCCTTCCCTCCCCCCTTCCCTTCCCTTCCCTTCCCTTCCCTTCCCTTCCCTTCCCTTCCCTTCCCTTCCCTTCCCTTCCCTTCCCTTCCCTTCCCTTCCCTTCCCTTCCCTTCCCTTCCCTTCCCTTTCATTTCCTTTCATTTCCTTTCATTTCCTTTCCCTTCTTTTGAACAACACAATTTGTAAATAGTTCACTTACTTACATCATTCAAGAGTTCATACTTTTTCTCAGTTTGAACCTCAGTACGCTCTGAAGGAGATGAAATATTCCTGAAGAAAACCACTGTATCCACCCGAAGCTGAGAGAAAAACATCCTTTGTAGCACCTACCAAGCTGCGCTTGCATGCGAGGCCAGTGGAGAGGAAATCAGGGTGATGAAAATGTGCAGAGGCTGAAGGCATCGCAGGTCGACCCCTCCCAGCACAAACACCTGGGCACACATGCATGAGGAACACGGGGCAGCGCATATGACAATGAGCTCCATGGAAATGGGCAGACTCTTCAAAGAAATTGTGGGGACTGGGGTGATAAAAGGACCGTGTACTCTCTTGGTGGAGCTAGGACTTTGGAATTTGTCATTGTCATCATCTCTCTGCAGAGTTCGGAATTTGGGATTTCGACATCATGTCTCGGAGGAATCTGAGATCACCTGAAAGAACTGCAAACTATTTTCTTGGACCCCATCACCTGCTCCAAGACCAAGCCAATGGGATGCCGCTGGACTTGTGGTGGTGGTATCTGATCTTGCTGCATCTCTTCTGTTTGCTTGATTAGCTATTCTGACTTTTCTTCTTCCCTCTGTCCTATAGCTATCATACCTTGTTACGGTAATAAAGTTGTAATGGTTTAGCCCCTGCCGGGGTCTGAGACCACACGGCCGCTGCCCCTCCCCCACAAATGGAGTGAAATACAAAGCCCCGATCTGAGATAAGGACAGGTTTAATACAGCAGTGCAATAGCAACATAACAAACAACAACAATAACAATAACAGTAATAACAATGAACAGAGCAAAATATCTACCAATACAGCAGTGAGAGAAAACCCGGCTGCACCAACCCCACGCGATCACCAATTCTTCCCGCGCTCTGGCGCCTGGACGTGACGTCAGCATGGTATCTGAATAACCCGGCTAGAGCTTCCTCCCCCACTGCTGGGGAAACTTAACCCAATTCTGGCTAAACCAGGACATAATCCACCCCTGTATTCTATACCATGCGCGTCACATCCAGCTGCCATTTAGCAATTAGCATTAACAAAGGAAAATTGACAAAAGCACAGTATAACTCACGGTGTGTTTTCACCCACAATCAAGTCCCCTTGTGGTACGCATCGGACCTCTCCATTCTTTTGCATCACCCACCAGGTGCACCCAGGTCCTTGAGCAAAAGCAATCCCGTGGATGGGTTTGCCTTTGCCCGGCGCAGGACTAACCCAGACCATTTTTCCCAGCACATCCCTCATGCGCACCACAGGGACTTTATCCCCGTCTACAACACAAGGAAGTTTTGACTGAGCCGGGCCAGCTCGATTGGCAGATCCTCTTGTGTTGACTAACCAAGTGGCCTTTGTCAGATGTGTGTCCCAGTGTTTGAAGGTTCCACCCCCCCATTGCTCTCAATGTAGTTTTTAACAGTCCATTGTAGCGCTCGATCTTCCCAGAGGCTGGTGCGTGGTAGGGAATGTGGTAGACCCACTCGATGCCATGTTCTTCTGCCCAGGCATCTATGAGGTTATTTCGGAAGTGAGTCCCGTTGTCCGACTCAATCCTCTCTGGGGTGCCGTGTCACCACAGGACTCGGTCTTCAAGGCCCAGGATGGTGTTCCGGGCGGTGGCGTGGGACACTGGATAAGTTTCGAGCCACCCAGTGGTTGCTTCCACCATTGTGAGCACGTAGCGCTTGCCTCGGCAGGTCTGTGGCAGTGTGATGTAGTCGATCTGCCAGGCCTCTCCACACTTATATTTCATCCATCGATCTCCATTCTGCTGGGGCTTCACCCGTTTGGCTTGTTTGATTGCAGCACACGTCTCACATGCGTGGATGATCTCTGGGATGGTGTCAATGGTGAGGTCCACCCCTCGATCTCGAGCCCACCTGTATGTTGCATCTCTGCCTTGGTGGCCCGAGGTCTCATGGGCCCACCGGGCTATGAACAGTTCACCTTTACGCTGCCAGTCCAAGTCCACCTGAGCCACTTCGATCTTAGCAGCCTGGTCCGCCTGCTGGTTGTGTTGATGTTCATCAGTGGCCCGACTCTTGGGTATATGGGCGTCCACATGGCGCACCTTCACAACGAGGTTCTCCACCCGGGCTGCAATATCCTGCCATACTTCAGCAGCCCAGACAGGTCTGCCCTTGCGTTTCCAGTTTTTCTGTTTCCACTGTTGCAACCACATCCACAGGGCACTTGCCACCACCCACGAGTCAGTGTAGATATAGAGCCTCGGCCACTTTTCTCGCTCAGCAATCTCCAAAGCCAATTGGATGGATTTCACTTCTGCGAACTGGCTTGATTCACCTTGTCCCTCAACAGTTCCAGTGGTTTCTCATGTGGGATACTGCAGCCTTCCATCGTCGATGTTTTCCCACAATGCGACAAGACCCATCAGTGAACAGGGCGTATTGTTTTTCTTCCTCTGACAGCTCGTTATATGGTGGGGCCTCCTCAGCACGTTTCACCTCTTGTTCTGGTGACATCCCAGCATCTTTGCTCTCTGGCCAGTTTATGATCATTTCCACTAATCCTGGGGGGGTCGAGGTTCCCTATTCGAGCCCGTTGTGTTATCAACACAACCCATTTACTCCACGTGGCATCTGTTGCATGATGTGTGGAGGGAGCCTTTCCTTTGAACATCCATCCCAACACCGGCAGTCGAGGTGCCAGGAGGAGCTGTGTCTCAGTGCCGACCACTTCTGAGGCAGCTTGAACTCCTTTGTACGCTGCCAGTATCTCCTTCTCAGTCAGCGTATAGTTAGTTTCAGAGCCTTTGTATCCCTGGCTCCAAAAGCCTAGAGGTCGGCCTCGGGATTCCCCATCTGCTCTCTGCCAAAGGCTCCAGGAAGGGCCATTCTCCCCAGCTGCGGTGTAGAGCACGTTCTTAACCTCCTGCCCTGCCCGGACTGGCCCGAGGGCCACTGCCTGGGCAATCTCCCGCTTAATTTGTTCAAAGGCTTGTTGTTGCTCAGGGCCCCATTTAAAATCACTCTTCTTGCGGGTTACGTGGTAGAGAGGGCTCACAATCAGGCTGTAGTTTGGGATGTGCATCCTCCAGAACCCCACAGCACCCAGGAAAGACTGAGTCTCCTTTTTAGTGGTTGGTGGGGCCATGGCTGTTATCTTGTTTATCCTCCATTGGGATGTGGCGACACCCATCTTGCCATTTTATTCCTAGGAACTGAATCTCCCTTCCAGGCCCCTTAACTTTCTGTCGCTTGATGGCAAAACCATCCTTCAGGAGGATTTCAATTACTTTCTTTCCTTTCTCCAAGACTTCCTCAGCTGTGTCCCCCCATACAATGATATCATCAATGAACTGCAGGTGTTCCAGAGCCCCACCTTTCTCCAGTGCAGTATGGACCAGTCTATGGCAAATGGTGGAGCTGTGTTTCCACCCCTGGGGCAATCGATTCCAGGTGTACTGGATACCCCCCAAGTGAACGCAAACTGTGGCCTGCACTCTGGTGCTATTGGAATGGAGAAAAACGCGTTAGCGATGTCAGTCATGGCGTACCACTTGGCTGCCTTCGACTCCAGCTCATACTGGAGCTCTAGAATGTCCGGCACTGCAGCACTCATCGCTGGCGTAACTTCATTCAGGCCATGGTAGTCCGCAGTTAGTCTCCATTCGCCATTAGGTTTTCTCACTGGCCATATAGGGCTGTTGAAAGGTGAATGAGTCTTACTGATCACCTTCTGGCTTTCTAGTCGACGGATCAGCTGATGGATGGGGACCAGGGAATCTCGGTTAGTACGGTACTGCCGCCGGTGCACCGTCTTGGTAGCAATTAGCACTCGCTGCTCTTCAATCTTAAGCAACCCCACCACCGAGGGGTCCTCTGAGAGGCCGGGTAAGGTGGACAATTGCTCAACCTCCTCCAGGGCAGCTATACCAAAGGCCCACCGGTACCCTTTTGGGTCTTTAAAGTATCCTCTCCTGAGGTAGTCTATACCTAGGATGCACAGGGCATCTGGGCCAGTCACAATGGGGTGCTTATGCCAGTCCTTCCCAGTTAAGCTTATTTCAGCCTCTAATAGGGTCAGCTGTTGGGACCCCCCTGTCACTCCGGAGATGCAGATGGATTCGACCCCACTGTGACTTGATGGCATCAGGGTGCACTGTGCGCCAGTGTCTACCAAGGCCTTATATTCTTGTGGGTCTGATGTGCCAGGCCATCGGATCCACACCTTCCAGTAAATCCAATTATCCCTTTCCTCCACCTGGCTGGAGGCAGGGCCCCTCTAATCCTGCTCACCATCACTTGCTTGATCTAAGAGTGACTCCTGCAAGAATGACTTCCTGGTCCCCTCAAGAGGGTCAAGCATAGTGTTGGCCATTCTATTCTGTCTGGGGGATTTCCAACTAGACACTGGAGCTGCGTCTCTCTTGGAAGACTCCCCTTTCATGGTGGTCTTCCCTTTCAGTTGCTGTACTCGTGCAGCTAGGGCGGAAGTGGGCTGTCCATGCCACCTTCTCATGTTTTCCCCATGGTCGCGGAGGAAGAACCACAGGGTGTCCCGTGGTGTGTGTCTTCCACTGCCCTTCTCTTGGGTGGGGAAGCGCCTGCTTCTAATAGCTGAGACATCGGCCCGTGCAGGTGGAACATAGGACATGTCCTGTTCCACTTTCTGGAGCCTCTGAGACAGTTCCTCTACGGCTGAAACCCAGGCATGTTGGGAGGAAGGGAGATTTCCCTCATATTGCTGGATCTGGATAGTCACTTCGTCCACTGTCTGAGTCTGGGTGTCTCGCCACCAGGACGCCACTGCTAATGCTTTGGAATGTCCCTCTGGTCCACTTTGCAGGAACTTCCGCCACATCAGCTGTGTGCAAGGGGCCTGATCTGGTTCCATTGTTGACTGCTCATCATTCAGGTCACCACAGATAATGTCAAACACAGCCATTTCCCTGAGGTTTTGAATGCCCTTCTCCATGTCGGTCCAATTGTCTAACTGACATAGAGCATCATCCTTGTAGGGGTTCCTCTCCCTCACACCGAGCAGGAGTCGCCTCCAAAGGCTGAGGGTTTGAGCCTGTTTCCCTATTGCCTTGTCAATACCAGCCTGCTTGGCTAAAGATCCCAGCTGCTTGGCCTCTCTCCCCTCCAATTCAAAACCAGCAGCTCCACTATCCCAGCATCGGAGCAGCCAGGTGCAAATTTGCTCACCTGGAATGCGGCTGAAATCCCTCCGCATATCTCGCAACTCACTGAGGGATAGAGATCGGATTATTACCTCCGGCTCTTCCTCCTGCTCTCGTGATGGGCCTGGTTCATTATCACCCTGTGCACTGCGAGGGGATTTTTTGGTATATTTGGTTTTCCATATCGGGGCAACTGATATTGGTACTGCTTGTGCCTCTGGCTCAGCTGCTGTGCTGGTGGAGGCGACCGGTACTGGCACTGCCTGTCCCCCTGGCCCAGCTGCTGTACCAGTAAGTTCACTTTCAGACCCTGCAGCCCTTTCTCCCCCTTGAGGGCAGTGATAAGTGTTAAGGGTGATGCGGTAAGCATGGGCAAGCCCCCAGCACATCGCAGCAAGTTGCATCTCCCGGGGTTTGTCAGATTGGCAGCACACCTTTTCCAAACACTCCACCAGTTTATCAGGACTCTGCACTTGTTTGGGAGTGAAATCCCAGAACGTTGGGGGTGACCACTGACTCAGGTACTCGCCCATCTTCTCCCACACACCTTGCCATTTATAGCTATCTGCCCTCAGGGCAGGTTTCCGGGTGGTGCTATTGTTGGAGAAGTACCGCATGGCCCAAAACAAGATCTGGCAGGCATTTAGAAAGCGTTGTACCGCGAACACAGTGGCCTGGATGCTCCAGGGATAGCTGAAACTCTCAAAAACTGAGAGAATCTCTTCTCCTGGCTCACCCATAGAGGGGGAGACCCTTAACAAAAGCCCAGGCAGCAAACAGGTACCGGTTCACCCCCACAAGCAACGAAACGAGCCCATTATAAGCAGACAGTAACCAGTAGAGCAAAATGAAACCCTTGACACATTTTTCACTGACAATAAATGCCACTACTAGGAGCACAGAGTGGACATGAGGATTAATCCAGCCCCACCACGCAAACAAATTGCCCAGCATTGCAAACATTTCTTATCAAACAATACAAGTAAAAACAGAAAAAAATTACACCTAACAGATTGCTCTAACACACGTTCTCCTTCTGTCGTTATTTCAGTCTTCTCCAGCCTCACGTTGGAGCGCCAAAGTTGTGATGGTTTAGACCCTGCCGGGGTCTGAGACCACACGGCCCCTGCCCCTCCCCCACAGAGGGAGTGAAATACAAAGCCCCGATCTGAGATAAGGACAGGTTTAATACAGCAGTGCAGTAGCAACACAACAAAAAACAACAATAAGAATAACAGTAATAACAATGAACAGAGCAAAATATCTACCAATACAGCAGTGAGAGAAAACCCGGCTGCGCCAACCCCACGCGATCACCGATTCTTCCCGCGCTCTGGTGCCTGGACATGAGTCAGCATGGCATATGAATAACCCGGCTAGAGCTTCCTCCCCCACTGCTGGGGAAACTTAACCCTATCCTGGCTAAACCAGGACAAAAGTTTAAAAGGTTGAATGGCATCTGACCTCGTTTGTGTCTTAATTTCAATCCTGGGATCGTATAAGAACCTGCCCTTATACTGGATCAGGACACTATTTCAATAAGAGTCATTGAAGGAAAAATCCTTCCCCTTCTCTACCAACTCTTTCCCAAAGTCATGATGTGTCTAAATGCAAATGTCTGTGTTTTTTAAACTTGAAATATGTTTTTATTGTATATCGATGCTTTGAAGATGACTCAGTATTATTTGTCTGTTTTCTTTACTCATGAATGCTAACTACTGGGCAGAGATAGAAATATTTTTTAATTCAAATTTAGGAACACAGTCTTATTCTTCTACTATCTAATGTAATAAATAGACTAAAGTTGATTGAGGAAGAAACATGTTGATTGGAAAAGGAAATTGATAAATTAAACATATGAGCAGGGCATACTTAGGACTATATATGATTGGGAATAAGCTCACAATACTCTTCAGAGTCACTTACTTTGCCTTCTGCATACATAATTAGACCCTGGTGCTGTTTGGCATGACTCTCATGCCTAGGCAAAATTTTTTCTGCTGGTAATAACTTCTTAAAGGAAACATGTCTCTGTTAGCCCCACATAAAATGACTAGCCAGTCTTCTTTAATGTAAAATATATCAATGACTGGAGTGCTGCCACGGAGGGGCACAGGTTCCTTAGGAAGATCAGACCAGGAAAATGAGGAGGCTGACTTGCCCTTTATGTGAGCGAACAGCTGGAATGCACAGAGATCTGCCTGGGGGTGGATGATAAGTCATCTGAGAGATAGATTAAAGAGCAGACCAACGTGGGTGACATAGTAATGGATGTCTGCTATAGGCCACCGGACCAAGAAGAAGAAGGGCCTTGTAGAGAAGGCCAGAAGCAGCCTCACATTCACAGGATCTGGTCCCTGTGGGGGACTTCAACCACCCTGATATCTGCTGAAGGGACAACATAGCCAACAATCCTGGAGATTCCTGAAGAGCATTAAAAACAACTTCCTGAAACAAGTGACAGAGGAGCCAATGAGTTGCTCTGCTCACCCTCATAATCACCAACAAGGAGGTGCTCACGGGGGTTGTGAAGGTCAAAGGCAGGCTTGGTTACAGTGATCATGAGATGGTGGAGTTCAGGATCCTGACAGGAGGAAGCAGGATGAAAAGCAAGATCACAACACTGGACTTTAGGAGAGCAGACTTTGGCTACTTCAAAGATCTGCTTCGTAGAGTCCATGTGATACAACCTTGGAGGTTCCAAGAAAGCTGGTGAGTATTCAAGGATCACCTCCTCCAAACTCAAGAGCTGTCCATCCTGATGAGCAGGAAGTCAGACAAAGTGCCAGAAGGCCTGCATGGATGAACAAGGATCTGCTGGGAAAACTCAGATACAAAAAGAAGCATAAAGAACATGGATGAGTAACCTCCAAAGAATACACAGACTGTCCAAGCATGCAGAGATGCAGTTAGGTAAAGCCAAATCTCAGGCAGCTGAGAGGGGGTGCAGAGTCTCCATCCTTGGAGACATTCAAAAGCCATCTGGACATGGTCCTGGGCAACTGGCTAAAGGTGACCCTGCTTGAGCAGGGGAATTGGATCAAATGACTTTCAGAAGTCTCTTCCAACCTCAACCATTCTGTGATTTGAAAGTACATTATCTGGTTATACAAGGATACAAATAGGCAAATGTTTTTTAGGAAAAAAAAAATCAATTAACTACTGCCAGTGTTTATAGCAATTTTCTTTCCTATTCCAACTGTAGCTTCATGCAGTGCCACATGCAACTAGAACTGAGGCTTTCCCTGAGTAAGTGGCTATACATTATAGTTACATTGCCTGAGGTCAAATCAACGGCCAAATTTCAACTCTGTCTATCAGACATATGCATATATTCCCATATGCATTCTCGAGTTTCCATGTTAAAGGACAGCTTAATTTTTTGTTTTATACTTAAATTAAAACTCCACACCTCCTGAGGTACCTGCTCTTCCAATTCCTAAAACTCATGGAAACTAATAAATTCTCAGACACTGAGGGTATATTACACCATTATAAGATAGAGACAGTACCCTCTGTGTGTGTTTTTAGTTTCTCCTTTCTTAATAATAATAGCTCACAAGAAAAGGAAAAGCACAATTTCTAGAAGAGATTGTTTCACCGCTTGGTCTCCTACACAAAAAGAAATATCTCTGGGTTTTTTTTTCCTTTTAATATATTTTTAATTGACTTCACAGTGAGTTGAATACAGCTAAATCCACCTCACCTGATTTTAGAAATATTATGAAAGATGTTTAAGACAGCTGTGTAAGACAGATGTAAGATTAATTACATAACTAGATACATTAATCTTTAACTAAATTTGGATTACTTGGATCATAGTCTAAGTAATGACGTAAAACTTCATAGGTCTCTAAAAACCCAGGACTCAACAGCCTACTGTTTGGCATATTATATACAGACTTGCTGAAAACAAATTTAAGAAAACATCAAAAGCAGTGTTTCTCAATTAAAAAACAAAAAAATATTAAATTGGCCTGTCACTTGTTACTACAAGGCAAACAACAAAAATAGATAAAATGTAAAAGTCAGCAGAGTTCATTAAATTTAAGTGAAGACTGCAGGTTGCAGGAGAGAGAAGTACATAATTCATTCCAAGGCATGGTTGTTGTACGAAATGCTTCCAGTGATCAGCTTGGCTTCACACAGTGGGCTTTTCATTTTAAAGAATGTTCTTTAACCTCATAACAAGCCTCTGGCAGAAAGAGAGTTCCAGGAGGGTTAAATGTTGCACAGTATTTACAGGCAGTCAGAAAATTCTCTGTGGATTGTTTTTATTCTCTCAGTGATTTTTGCTTTTGTAAGAAAAATGTTTACAAAACCTTTACTGTTGGGCTCCACACAGGAGTTAGCTGCTCCATACTTAGATACCTCCCTTGTAATCAGCAATTGCAGGATTTAGCTTACCTATAAAGGACCGTATTGCACAGGAAAGGCTAGAAGTCTCTAATGTGACAAACATTACAGCCTCCAAAATGCTCTAACATGGTTATGCCAAGTTACTCTATGTACCAGGATTGTTTCACCACACTGCATTAGTTATGGTACAAACCAAAACTTTTAAAGTGAGAACCATTTTCAAAGGAGAGCAAGAATTTAGTATGGTACATACAAAACTCTGTTTCACTGACTTAATTTCCTTCCCTTCCTTCACTATGGGAGGATGTTGTTCCAAATCTGCACTTCCGAATTCCTGACACTTATGCAGAAAACCTTTGCTCATATCTACTCACAAACTGAGCTGTTTTGTCTCAGTGCATGAGGGGGTAAAGGAAGAAAAACCCTAGGATAGATGGGAGAAGAGCATGGTATACCTGTGTCTACAGTGAATCTCATTGTTACTGGACAACTTAACTACTTCTGTGTCCTGTGACTGTCTCTGTTAGAAAATTGAGTTTAACAAGGGAACATAGTGTTGAGTGAAACTCTGCTTTCCAGTCTCCTCCTTAACATAAAGATTTACCACTGTTGCTTTTAAGGTGATGAATTCATTTGGTAAGAGATGAAATCCCTTCCATTCTAACCAGTCCTCAGAGATTAGAGGGGCTAGGGGCAGCTGGACGTGTCTCATAATATGTATGCCAGTTGGGGCTGTAACTATAGGCCTGACACCAGATGCACGAACAGCCCATATGCTGTAGGTTCAGTTGCATTCAAGAGAAGCAGTCAGGTTCATGGATAGTACAGTTTATTCTTGTGCAACATCTACAGATTCTTTGAGATTGCCTACAAGAAATGCACAACCTGCAGGTTGACTATATAGCACTACACACAAAAAACTATTGCAATCACACACGCTTAATTCCTGGGTAATCACTCAATGTAGCTGAGGGCTCAAATCTTACCAAAAGTTGTCCTTTGGGGGGGGGGGGTAGGGGGGCGGGGTGGGGTGGAAAGGAGCACAAACCCATCGATCTGTCCCTCCAATTTGGTGTCAGATTATCATCCTCCCAAATTAGGTACAAACTCGGAGTAGTATTTATCTAAGTACGTATGTGTGAGTGGGTGGGACTGTGGTCAAGCCATTATCTTTTGAGTAATGACACAGCACATTCCTTGGTGTGAGGGGTGCATTGTTTTTGTGGGAGAAGAGGAACAGTGAGAGACAAGGTGGCAGACTACTGCAAAACCATCCTTATGAGAAGGGGAAGAGCAGGACATAAATCTGTCCTTGAGATAAGTGAAAGGAGGGGACTGTGTGGCCCCCACCTCACTTCACATTCCTCCTTGGCGCCATGGCAAACATTAATTACTGGATCTTCATCCCGTCCTGTGTTTGTTCTGGGCACCATGTGTCAAGGAAATGTGTGTTTTGCAGATTTTTCGCTGTTTTGCTTTTCCCACACTTCCAACAACCCCAAAAATTTTCAAAGTAGAAAAAGGCAGCTAATTATTGAGCCCTATCGATGACTCATATTAAGTCTTCCCTCTGTAGCTTTAGAGAGTGTTCTGCTAAGAATAGTCAGGTTTTATTCTGTTTCTTAGCATAGTATCTTCTTATGTTTTTAATGAAAGATAACAAAGAAATGAAAGATAACACGGTTTTCCTATCTAGCCATCTGTGAATCGTCTTGTGGAGCAGTTCCTCTCACTTTCATAATTAATTACTTATTTTCATTCATTCATATAATCATTTATGAGTTGTGGTATTTTAGAAACTCAGTCAATCAATTCAGTATATAGTTAATGAATTTGGTTTAATTTTTTTCAACGAGGATTGATGAGTACGTTTGTGTATGATGTGGGATTTTGTCAGTGATTTAAATGGTGTTCACTGTGCTATCAGTTGCTTAGGATCAGACAAATCAGAAATAAAAAAGTCAGATCAATTATATCAATTACATCATAAGACTGGAATAGTCCTCTGAGAAGTTGTGAACCATCAAGCTGAGACAATAACTAAGTTTTGCCAAAAGATCAGAATAATCATACAAAATCATTTCTGTAATTATGACACTTAGTTGTTTTTATTTAAACTCAAAATTACTTTGCTCTGGCATAGAAAAGAAGTTTCTGAAATTGAACTCTTACGGAAGAGTGTTTGCCTTACTGACTTACTTTGTTACTTTTTTTATTTGGATTACAATGGTTTTGGTGTCCTACCAGATGGACGGAACATTATAGAGCAAGCAGAAGTGTGAGAGTTAAAAAATTCTGTTTTAATGGGATCACTGATAGCCAGAGGTGATGGTGGAAGTACATTTAGCTCGAAGTTTGCAACAATGGGTAGAAACAGTTTTCACCTCTTCCATACTACCAGCTGTTGATAGCCACATTTGACTGATTAATAGCTACCTGTCTTGATTCCGTCTGTGGAATTTTCATACACATTCTGCTGCGACAATTTCCCTGATGTTTGGACAGCTGCATATTTATTGCATGTCCTCTTTCAAACCCTGCTTAGACTGTTGATGAGCTAAAATCAAGATCCATCATGCTGACCTACAGTAAGCTACCATTGCTTTCTTGAGGTGCACATTGTTCCACATATATTTTTGTTCTCTCAGCTTAGAACAAGATCTGTCTTTCTCTGTGGTTGTTCAGTAACTTACACAACAGGATCCTACCCCCTCAGTGGCAGTGTACATAGACATTAAATGATAATAAATAATTTTGACAAAATACAGGGAATACGAGAATAAATTCAAATGACACTTTAGTTCTGGAATGTTTCTCAGGCCACAAAATACTGATTTATTTTTAATAAATAGTGTTTTTTCAAAGGAAAACATACATTTTTTCTTATTTGACTACAAAATCTGATCTTTAGCCAAGAGGTCATAACATTTCAATTCTTTTTTTTTCCTAAGGTACTACTCTGGTTCTGAGTAAAAGGGGATAAAGTCACAGAAATCACTGTGATTCAACAAGCAAAAGTAAACAGTTTCAACTTTGGAGTCTAGATTCACAAGATCTGCATTGGAGTCTAGATTCACAAGATCTGCATATGCACTTGACAGAACAGAGAACACATGTTCTTGCAGCCTAGTGTATTCACCAATGATGGATGAGAACTAAGTGCAGAAGGCCTTCCTGATGAAAGCAAGTATTTTACCATACAACAGAGTGCACTAACACTGTATTTTGGTATTATAAAGGTGTGTCAGTCTTTTCTGTAAACATCATTCGATTTTTCAAAATACTGAATGTTCATTTGTACATCTGTGATCTGTCTTAGTGCCCTCACAGGAGACTATCTAAAACAGACACTTGTGACAGTGGACCCAATGTCTTTGCTTGTGGTTCTTTATTTATATACATGAGTTTCAGAGGTGTCATCTGTGACCCTCACCTCTGCCTTTTGCTGAGAACTGCTAGAATTTGGAGATTTCTTTTTTCGTGCACAAACAATTCACATTTGTTAGTAATGTTTTAGCCACATATGGGACAGTACCTCATTGCCACACTGGCTCAGCAGTCTGTAAGTATTCAGATAGTTCCATTTCTAAGAATACTATCAAATCATCTGATATTCTAACTTGATAATAGAGGCATATAGAGGCAATTACTGTGTCAACAAAGGAATTCAGCTTTACATAAGAGATTTCATTGACTTCACTGGACTATTTATATGTCTGTCCAGAGCCTCTGATTTTCTGGTCAAGCATCCAAACACACCTAGGGTTGCCACACATTTTGTCAATCTATGATATTGATATACAGAATTGGTAACCAGACACTGAACTACACATGTGATGTTGGCAACTCATTTTAAATATGAAATATGAAGAGCATGGGGTTATAAGAGTGTCTAGATCAAGAGTTCCCAAAAGACCAGAATTACTTCATTATTATTTTTAACATAACGATTTGGTTTACCTTATTTAAGTATATTCTTCCAGATCCTGCTTAACAATGGTTAAAAGTGTTGTTTGATTTTTACATAGGTCACCAATAAAAAGGTACATTATGTTGCCAAAAAGATGGTCATTATGTTTCTCCTGAGCATTGTCCTTTATTTAACTGCATTAACATTCAGCTAGCCGTCTGTAGAAAGAATTACTGGATAACCATACATCCTAATTAGAAACCATAACTTCTGATAACATAAAAAAATGTCTTTTTTATAACTTCCTTGGAAAATGAAAGAACACATTTTTTTCAAGGACCTAAGAGATTCCCATTACTTTTCAGAAGAAAGAATATCCACTTGCTTAAATATATGTAAATTAAATAAAATAAAATTATAAACTTTAAAATACAAATTTTATTTTAATATTTTTAAAATATTATAGTAATGTATGAACAGCTGTAGTCCAAAAAAGCGCCAAGAAACAAATGGCATTTAAGGAAAAGTTCTGTGAGGCACTCTGAATTGATGTAGGTGTTAGTCATGTGGGCTGATAGCAGTGTAATAGAAGTTCCCTGGGGTTATTTAATAGAACTACAAGACTAGGCCTGCTTTTAAACAGCATCTTACAAAAATGTCTAGTGTTTGAAATACAGTGTGTAAATTATCACCTTAGTAAAAGCTGTGCATTTCTGACCATTGCAGCTTCTAATCCAAGCTTCATGTTAAGGGCCAGATTCCTTTCAAGAGGACAGCACTACAGCACATACAGATTCTGTATGACACCTGCATGGAATGGAATTTTTTCAACATTAATACACTTTGGTTTAGTTCAATGTTATGTTCAGCAAACAGACACATGGAGATTACATTTTGCTCTTTGTTAACCAAGACAGAGTTTCTAGTAATTCTTTTTTTGATTTTTTTTATTTGAGCTTTTTAGTAAGACAGCAGACAAAAGACACTGTTCAAATCTCTAAAAGCATGAAAAAAAAATAAGTGACCTCTTCACAAGGAGAATAAGAAAGGGAAGGAAGGACTTATTTTTTTTCATTAAAACTACTGCATTTCAATAATCAAGCTTGTAGTGATTTGCAAACAGTGCATCAGGACAGCTGAAGGGATAATAAACATCAGCTAGAGGTTTTGGCAGAGACAAGAAAATCCTACAACTGTGTTATCAAATAAAAAGTAACACAGAACTTCAATGTTAGCAAGATTTTTCTCTTCCCACACCTTGCACACATTGGTTAAGGCTGAATATTCTTTTATTTACACATTTCTCTAAACACATTTGTACACAAAATATTTCCTTTCTCCATACTAATATTTCCATAGCAAACAAGTAAATGTCAGCATCTCTTCCCACTGTAAATATAAGCAATATCTTTCTTCCAATGTAAGTTTTTTCAAGAAAGGACTCATTTAAACAATGTACCAAGACTCTCAACAGCTCTGACTTCTAGCTTAAACAACAAGTCTACCTTAATGGAAACAAACAAAAGCAGCAGTCAGAATTATTCCACTAAGTAAAACAAATCACATATTTTTAGCACAGAAATCACAATAGTGACAAAGAAATCACAATAGTGACAAATCTACTACTTGACTTAGAAATTAAAGACATATACCACATGTAAACTGACAGACAGTGTTTCTTTACAGCATGTTATTTCAAAGGTTTTTCTTACTGTTGAACAGTTGTAAATACTGATCACAGAATTTAGGTAGGAAGGGACCTACCAAGATTTAGTCCAACCCCTCTGCTCAAGCAGGGTCAGCTAGAACAGACCACGACCAACCATGCAGGGCAGTTAACAGGTCTGTTTGACAAGTCTTCAATGTCCCACAACAGTAGTACTGACCACGTAAAGTGAGGATCTTCAGTTTCCAGTGTATTTTCCATTTCACTAGCTGAAATCACCATTTCAGTAGAGAGGTTTGTCACATGAGAAAAACATTTCAATATTTGTAGTCTTTCAAACATTTTTTTAGATATTGACACTGATATGAATGTGAATTATAAAATAGTACTGCACTGTATGTCAATATTCTTTGATAATCAATATTTTTGTGATAGAGAAACTGGAATGTTTACCCATATCAAATGAGAATGAAACTATATTTCTTGGAAATACTGAGCAATAGGTTTATTTACTATTTTTATGGTCACTAAAACTTCAAGAGGTAATGGAAAGTTCTAGAAGTAGAACATTTACAAAAAGGGAAGCAAGAAAAATCCCTCATAAACCTCAAATATGATCTAAATAAACATCTTTAAGTGATGAAGCATGATTCTTTTTATGCTTATTTTGCTCTTGGTGATAACAGTTAATGAAGCTGTCAAAGCCACACTGAAAATTTTCACTTACTTGAAAAATACATGTGACTATAATAAAAGGAGAATATGTAATTTAAGGCAAAAGCCCAACAAAAGCCTAGTGCAGCGGTAGCAGAATTCTACATGCACTAACTCCTGGAGCCTGTACAAGAAAGCAGGATCTGATCTGCAAACAGTAAAATACAACAGTACAGAAACAACTGGTGAGAGAAAACAGTGATCCTTCTTCATTTCATATATAGTTAAAATAATATAATGATAAATGCAGAGGAAGGTAGGGAAGAAAAAAGGAGGCATCTGAGTAAAATATTTGATATAGATTTTAACATATTTGTGTTATGCCCTGACCTATCCCTAAGTCCTATGTCTTATATGAACAACAGTCAAAAACTTGCCTACACATGCACCAGGCAAAATGATGAAACAATTTTAAATACTTATCTATTTTATATATACTTTTCAACTTTGTAATGTCCAAGTATATTAATAGAATTATCATGATATTAGTTGTGCTCACACTACAAAGTTATGATAAGGAAATGCATTTCAGTATCACACTGTGCGCATTTTGCATTTGACTGCTCGCTATTAAGCGTGTCTGAAAACACGTTTTAACAATCTTTCTTAGAACATATTATCTTGGCTCCTCTGAATTTCATAACAAAAGTTCTGTAGATTTTCATGGAGCTAGACCTTCACTCCCACTATTTCATTATTCCCAGAAACAACTAGGTTGTATCCTCAGAAACAGAAAGCCAAAATTTTCCAGAAGAAAGATTTATCAACAGAAGAAATTATGGCCCTGTCCATGGAAAAGAATGATAATAGGATGCCAAATCAGCACTCATGAAGAGGTCTTTGATATTCACTGCAGCACAGCAATACTTCAGCACACTAATAAAAATAACTTTTTCTTCCTGTGTTAGGATGTTTTAATGGTGGAACACTAAAGAAATTGCAGTCCTGGTCCAAGTAGAGAAACTGATCCTCAGAAACAATAGCATATGTTTTTCTGCACTACTGCACAGCAGTACTAAAACATCTCCCAAGCTCTTTGAAAACAAATTAGGTATTTGAAGCTTGATAATAATAAGTAAAGTGTGTCCACCTCTCTGAGAAGTGCTGCCACAGAAGCTTGATGAATGATTTGTGCAAGGATCTGGATTTCAGAAGGAGGGGATGCGACTATTCACAGTCTGCACTCCTCATGCTCCCCTGCACTAGCCTCTTTCCTTGCAGGGCTCTGTCAGACTTGCTCTTGTCCAAACTATTGTGAAGGGACCACAGCAGAGGAGGGAGCAACACTTAGAATAAAAATGCATTTTGAGTAAAACAAAGGATTAACAGGAGTAACCAGCTCTTCCTTCTTTCCTTCCAGGGGAATGATGAAAATAACAGCAGATGAATGGATAATTAAATAAATTAAAAACAGTGTCAGGAAAACCTAGCCAGATTTAATCCATCCCATGAGTTGCACAAGTAGATAATACAGTGACAGGGGAATAAAAATGCAGTAACACTGCTGTTGTTGTTACCACTTAAATCTCAGATCTGACATCCTGCGGCACCTACAAAAAACTCACAGGAAATAAACCAGATGAAATGAGATCAATGAGACTGAACACCCTGGGCATATGGTAAGGAGTAAGGTACAGTCCAAGTACTTCTCCATCAGTAACACCAGCTGTGTTCCCAGCACCAACAATGACAGCACTACCTGTAGCTTTGATTTTCTCAACAAGATATATAGTATATACATTTGGGCCTGGTTCAATTATATACATCCCATGAAACTTTAAGAAGTTTCATGTCTCCCTGTTATTTCATTTCTTTTCTGAAAAAAATAGCAATAGTGTTTCTTAAATCTCTGAACAATGTTATGAGCATTCTATTAGGTTTGTGTGTATGGCAGGGGTTTTTGGTAGCAGGAGAGGGGGCTACAGCAGTGGTCCCCTGAGAGAAGCTTCTTGAAGCTCCCTTGGATCCAAGTCAGACCCACCTCTCTTCAAGACCGAGCTAATTAGTGACAGTGGCCACTGCTCTGTGATAATTAGGAAGGGGAACTTGGAAGAAGGTGTTGGAGTTGTGAGGATTACACCTATGCAAAAACTGAGGTCAGTGTAAGAAAGAAGAAGAAGAAGAAGGAGGAGGGGAAGGGGGGAAGGAGGGTGTGCCAGAGCAGAGATTTTCCTGCAGACCATGGTGAGATGGCAGGCTGTGCCCTTGCAGCCCATGGACATCCACAGTGGAGCAGAGATCTTCCTGCAACCTGCAGAGGACTCCATACTGGAGCAGGTGGCTGCACCCAAAGGAGACCAGGACTCTGTGGGAAGAAGAAGATCCTGCTGTTGTAGTTCGGCACTTGGGAGGATTGCAACACACAGGAAGCACCCATGCTGGAGCATATCAGGAAGAACTGTACCCCATGGGACAGAATCACATCAGAGAAAGTTTATGGATCTGTGTCCCATGAGAGGGATACCACGCTGGAGAAAGGGCAGAATAAGAGGAGTCCTCTCCCTGAGGAGAAAGGAGCAGTGGATTGACCGTAACCCCATTCTCTGTTGCCCTGTGCCACTAAGGGGGAGGAGGTAGAGAAATATGGAGCAAAGCTGAGCCCAGGAAGAAGGGAGAGGTGATGGAATGTGGTTTTAAGATGTGGTTAGATTTCTCACTGTCCTACTCTGTCTGTTAAGTGGTGGTGTTGTTAGTGTTTGAATTAAACTGTTCCTTTTATTTCCCTAATGGGTCTCTCTTTTGCCCATGAGTCATCCCTTCCTGTCCTTAACTGGATTCCCGAGCCTTTTGCTTTATTTTCTCTTTCCCATTCCTGAGGGGCACAGGGTGAGCAAGCAGCTGCATGGTGCTCAGTTGCCTTCTGGGCTTAAACCATGACAGCATATATTTGTGTTTTCATTAAGATACTGTGGGGATGAATAAGCAAACAACCAAAAAAAAAACCCATCCTGTGACATTTTCCAGACTTAAGTGTGTAGTATACTTGGAAATTTATATTTTTTTCAAATCATGTGAAATTTTGCTCCTGAAAGACTTCTAGAAACATTAAAAATGTCAAATAAAAATGAGAAAACATGTAAGCATTAGGAATACTAAGGATTGCAATTCCTCTGATTCGTATCTTCTAAACACTGAGAGACGGCTTGAACTTTAATTGCTAACTTTAGGAGAAAAGTAAAATATAAGTATCTTTTCCTTCACTTAGAAATTATTTATGAATTGAAATTGGCCAGAGGTGACAAAAACTACAAGAAATAGGTCGTCTGGTTTGTAAACAAGTAGAATCAGAAGGAAAATACTGGCCCGCTGTTAAACAGGAGAGATGAATTAGTCACCAACAATGCTGTTTCCTTTCAGCAGAGGTTCTTAATGCTTTCTTCACCTCTGTCTTTACCAGCACTGCTGGGCCCCAGGCCTCGTGTACAAAAATCCAGGTTGATGCAAAGACAGACCCACCATCGGTGAAGTTGGTATCCGAACTACCACAGGAGCTTGACCCCTACAAATTGATGTGCCCTGATGTTATCCACCTAAGGGTATTAAGAGGGTATTATCCACTAGTACTGTAACCCCATTGTAGAGGCCACCAAATTTGTCACACATGAATTGCCCTTATTGAAGCCATGTTGGCTGTCACGAATCACCTCCTTATTTTCCATGTGCCCTAGCATAGTCTCCAGGAGGATCCGCTCCATGATCTTGTCAGGTACAGAGGTGAGACTGACTGAACTGTAGTTCCCCAAGCTACCGCACTGCCCCGACCACGGCTGGAAGGACGGTCCGGCCCCTTCCCCCCCCCTCAGCCCCCTCGCCCCAGAGCGATGAGGAGGGGGGGGGCTCTATGCTACTTGCAGCGCCCGCCACGCTGGGTCAGCCGAAAAATCCATTTGCCTTAATGATTGTGCCGCCGGGACCGCGGCGAGCAGCGGGGCCTAAACCCAAAACTGCGCAATCAGGGGCGGGAAACACCGGAAGTGTATCTGATGCCAACCGGAAAGGGACTCAGGAGAAATCGAAAGAGACCAAAGACGCCAATAGTGGGCGGGATACAGACGAGGGCGTGGGTAAAGAGGACTTGTGCCCGCCCCTCCCGCCCTCACAGGACAACACCTCGGGAGAACAGAGCCCCGCCTCACAAGTTGGCTCTGCAGACATTGAAACTTTACTCCTGCAGTTTGTAGACAAGCTTGACAAATTGACTGTATCACAGGCAGAGAAGATGGAGCAGAAACCATATACCTTTTCGTCAAACACGGGACCACAGCCATCTGCTCCTCCTGATCCATCGCTCGAGTATTCAGTTCCCGTGCCTGTTACTGCGTCCTCATCATCTCACCCTGCAGCTTCGCATCTTTTTTCTTCACAGACGCAGAGTACCTCTGTAGCTACACGCCGATGGAAAGGAGTTCTCAGAGATGCTATAATAGAAGGGTCTTTTATCCCAGAAACCGTACAAGCATTTCCAGTTTCCTTTAATACTGTTACTGTCACCAATGAGTGGGATCCCTTAGACTGGAAATTGCTTGAAAAGGCTAGGGCTTCAGTAGTCCAAAATGGTCTCCATCACCAATTGACCAAACAAATCATTAACTATATCTTCTTGTCATCGTTGTTAATTCCAAAAGATATTGATCAAATAGCGGCAGGTATTTTAACTCGATCTCAAAAAATGTTATTTGAAAGCACGTGGACGAAGTTAGCTAACGATGAACAGGTTCGTCCGCGCCCACAGGGTGATCCCCTTCATCTTGTCCAAGCGCAAATGCTATTAGGTACAGGGCCCTTCGCCACAGTAGATCTACAGGTCAATTTCTCTAATGAAGTGTTATGGCTATCACAGTCAATAGCCTGTCAGGCCCTAATGTCTGTACCTGACACAGAAGGAAAGAAACAGGACAAGTTTGTAACAGTAAAACAGGGACTTAATGAACCTTTTTCAAAATATGTAGATCGCCTTTATCACTCCCTAGAACAACAATCTGACATGACCCTCGAGATGAAAGAAAAAATGTTCAAGTTAATGGCCTTTGAAAACGCTAACCCATCTACCCAGCACCTGTTAGCGACCCTCCCACATGGAGCATCTGTAGCTGATATGATTGAATTAACCAACCGAGGAATGCAACAGTCTAATGTTGCAGCCTATGCCGCTGCAGTGCGCAACATGGCTGCACCATTTCTTAAGAATAAAAGGGGTGGGGGGGTGGGGGGCAGAAACGGGGGAAGAAATGCTACAATTGTGGCAAGGAAGGTCATTTTCAAAACCAATGCAGGAACCCAAAGGTTCAAAAATGGTGTGACAATTGTCTACGAGATACTCATAACGCTCGAGAGTGTAGAAGGCACTCGGGAAACATGAAGAAGAGCGCGATTCCCCCTCACACTCAGACACAAATGAAGGGTATATGGCAAGCTCAACATCAGGACCAAGAGCTGGTTTCCTGTCCAATATCGCTTCCGCCACAGCAGGAAGTGCCAGAGTGGATGTGGAAACCTCAGTAGACATTACAATACAAGATCAAAAGGTCCACTTAGTGGATAGTAATGTAAAAGGACCATTAGGGTTTGGATTGAGTGCTCTTTTAATAGGGAGGTCATCAATGACTCAGCAAGGTATTCAAGTATTATTGGGAGTAATTGATGCCGATTACATTGGTGTTGTAAAGATAATGGTTCAAACTTTAATGTCACCTGTGTTTATTCCTAAAGGTAGCAAAATAGCCCAGCTTGTGCCGTTTAAAGCCTGTGTTCCAAGTGTAGGAGACAGTAATCAAGGGACTGGTGGTTTCGGGTCAACTGGCGAACCACAAGTATATTTATCTTTTGACATAAGTAGAGTAAAACCAGAATGTGACATGATTATCCAGTCCCCTGATGGGACATGGAAGAAATTTAAAATGTTAATAGGTACAGGGGCTGATGTTACAATGATATCGGCTCAGCAATGCCCTGCTTCATGGCCTACCATTGCAGCAGCAACAGGAGTGTTTGGCTTTGGGGGGTCCCAAGCCACCAGAATTAGCAAAGATCCCATTGTAGTCAAATTTCCAGATGGAGCTCAGATCACCACAAAACCTTATGTGATGGAAGTTCCTATTACCTTACTTGGGCGAGACGTCCTAAATCAAGTCAAAACAACATTGGTTACACAGCCTTTTCAGTGATGGCCATTGATGAGCAGCCCATCCTCAAACGTAAATGGAAATCAGAAACGCCTGTGTGGATAGATCAATGGCCATTGAAACAGGAAAGGCTGCAAATCGTCCATCACTTAGTTGCAGAGCAATCACAAGCGGGTCACATTGTCCCATCACAAAGTGCCTGGAATACTCCCATTTTTGTTATTCCCAAGAAGAACAACAAATGGCGATTGTTGCACGATTTAAGAGCGGTCAATGCAATAATGGAACCCATGGGATCCTTGCAGCCAGGACTGCCTTCTCCTTCAATGATACCAGAGTATTGGTCAATACTGATCATTGATCTAAAGGATTGTTTTTTTACCATTCCACTTCATGAGGCTGATAGAGAGAAATTTGCATTCTCTGTTGCATCTATTAATAAGGCGGAGACAGCAAAATGCTATCATTATGTAGTGTTGCCTCAAGGAATGAAAAAATCACCTACTATGTGTCAAATCTTCGTTGCCTGGACATTAGAACCAATTAGGAAAAGGTTTCCCCAATTAATCATTTATCATTACATGGATGATATATTAATAGCTGGTAAGGACATGCAGCCAGAAGTCATATTAAGTCATTTGCATGCAGAATTGTCAAAAAGGGGCCTTCGAATAGCCCCTGAAAAAGTACAGTTTACTTCACCCTGGAAGTACCTAGGGTGGATCATAACTGATGCTACCATTCGACCTCAGAAATTAAAGATCAATACAGATATTCACACACTAAATGATGTACAGAAAATGATTGGAGACATTCAATGGGTTAGAAATTTGTGTGGAATCACAAATGATGATCTAAAACCATTAATGCCCTTATTGAGCACTACTGTACAGGCCGATACAAAGAGAACCTTGACACAGGAACACAAGATTGCTGTACAAAAAATTACAGATAAAATAGAGTCCTGCCATGCACAGAGATTACAATTAGAACTCCCATTACAATTGATGACTGCTAATAGCGGCGGAAATAGACAATATCCATTAGCTATCATTATGCAATGGGATTCAGAACAGAGACAACCATTATGTATTCTAGAGTGGGTTTTCACAGCATACACTCCTAAGAAAACAGTAACTACAAGAGCAGAATTACTATCACAATTGATCATACAAGGTAGAAATAGAGTTATTGAGATCTCAGGCACAGATCCCCAAACTATTGTTTTTCCCCTGGTACAAGAATATTTAGAATGGCTGCTCAGACATTCAGAAGTGTTGCAAATTGCTCTTGAAGATTATACTGGTCAGCTGTCCAATGTCTACCCAGCCCATCATCTATTACCATTATTAAGGAACCAAACAGTTGAAACTTTTCCAATGCAATCAGAAATACCAGTTCAAGGGCTAACAGTTTTTACAGATGCTGGAAAAAGGTCAAGGCGAGCTGCATGTACCTGGTTAGAAGAAAAGGAATGGAAATATCATATTATTCAGGGCCAGCAAGAAGATTCCTTACAAACATTAGAACTCCAAGCGGTTTTGTGGGTATTTTTATCCTGGCCAGAGATAGGATTAAATGTAGTATCTGACTCATTATATGTAGTGGGAATAGTGAAGCGAATTGAATGTGGCCAAGTAAAGGAAGTAAAAAATGAACGTTTAGGGAAACTGCTTCAACAGTTAGCTCACACTCTTAATCAGAGAGAAGTTTTCTATTTTATTACTTATATCAGAAGTCACCAATCGAAGGAGGGGTTAGGCTATGGAAATGACTTAGCCAATCAGCTGGTTGCTCCAGCCTGGTCTGGACCTTCTCCAGGTTTGTTTGCACAAGCTAGAGAATCTCACAACTTTTTTCATCAGTCAGCAAAAATGTTACATAGGCAATTCAAAATCCCTCTTGTAGACACGAAAGGAATTGTTGTCTCCTGCCCTGTCAGAAAATAGGGTTTGGCCTCGGAACAGGGGTCAACCCACGGGGCCTGTCACCTTTGCAATTATGGCAAATGGATGTCACTCACATAGCTGAATTTGATAGATTAAAATATGTACATGTTGTTATTGATACCTTTTCTATGGCCGTTTGGGCTACAGCCCAAACTGGAGAAACAGCAAAACATGTCGAGAAACATTTATATAGTTCCTTTGCAGTGCTTGGGGTACCACGAGAGATCAAAACAGACAATGGTCCTGCATATATTTCTAGTAGTTTTCAACGTTTTTGTATTTTATGGGGTATCAAACACTACACAGAAATTCCACATTCTCCCACTGGACAGGCAATCATTGAACGTGTCCATCAAACTCTGAAGCAACTGCTTCAAAAACAAAAAGAGGGAATGTTAGGAATGATGCCAGCCCAACATTTAAACAAAGCCTTGTATGTTTTAAATTTTCTGCAACTTACAGGGACGCGTCAGGAACCTCCAATGATGATTCACAGTTTAGCACTAAAGGGTGATGCCGAACAACCTATGGGCACACAACAGCTGCTGGTCATGTTCAAAGATTTAAGCACAGGCCAATGGAAGGGACCTATTAAAGTACAATTAACTGGCAGAGGTTATATGTGTTTGCTTACAGATCATGGCTTGCGCTGGGTTCCATCTCACTGGGTATGGCCTTGGAAAGGAGATCAAGTTTGTGACTCTAAGCCTTGTGATGGTTCTGACAGTGATTAATGCTCATCCAGCGAACATATAGGCTCAAAGATGTGGCTTAGACAAAATGTAGTTATTAATAAGGATGAAGTGCTATAAGAATGTCTGTATTCAACTTTCCTTGTTTAGCAGTATTAAGAAGTAAGACCTCAAGTGTTTAACCTTATTAGAAACTCCCTTGGTTTTCCCCCTTGAGTGATGGCCAGACTCTGGGTGGAACCTAACAGGAGAATGAGATCAGATGTTTCTGCTCAAAGAAAGTTGCCAGTCATTAGAGGCTGGACCTGCTTGCAGCGATTTTGGATGCCTCACCTACGGATGGACACATCGCGTAGGACTTTCCAATTTGTGAGGAAGGGTACTCTAAATTCTCGCTGCATCCAGGGTTCCCCAGCAATTGCAGATCTGAATGTTAGTACCCATTACGGGATGGTTGAAGGAATTGTTAAAAGGAGTAATCATTGTAATTATTGTGATTAGTGTGCTTGCTATTATTTTGCCATGCTTAAATTTTCATATTAGACAATCGTTGCAGAAAAGCTTGCAAGGAGTTTGGATTGCTCAAAAACAAAAAGAGGGATATGTGGGGATTCTAAAGGATTTCCTGCGAGGAAATCGGCATGTGAGCAATCCTGCATATGAGGAAGGCTGGTAAAGCCTCAGCGTGGGCAAGGATGTGATGAAATGACCCTGGAAGAATGAGGAAGAACCCAGGAAGTTAAACAACTTCAGGGTGTTGGTCTGGGCAGAGAAGAAGTTTGTACAATGTCGATGTGGCAGTTTTCATCCAATCAGAAGAGAGCTTAAGGAGCATGTGCAAAGCTAATTGTCCAATCAGAAAGAATTGTACCACGTGATTGTATCTTGTGATTTTCACCTGCATTATAAAAGGCTTGCTCCACCATAATAAAAGAAGCATTGCTTAATCACAGTGTGATCATCCACATGTCTGTAGCTCCTGCATAGATCTTTTTTAAAAGTATCTTCTTATGTACAATCAATTGTTGAACTTCCAGAAGATAAAAGAAATTCATTCAAATGTATTTTTATGTATATTCATTTTTAAATTCTAGACGGCGTTGCCAGTGGCCAGACTATTATATGCTCTACATTCATCAAACTCCACAGAGTTTGGAGGGTTCTGGTGGGTTCTGACCAATTTTTAACAAACACAAGGTTTTCATTTTTTACGCAGCTGCTTCTGAATTCATAATGCATCAATACACACAGGAAATCAGAGCAACAGCTATGTAACAAATCAACATTATTTTTCATATAACATATATATATATTTGTTCAAACAGATCAAAACAATAAAAACATTGCAACTTTCCCTAAAATTTCAGTACACTTATTCAAAGTACTGTGGTCTAGAAGGAGAAAGTGTTATCTGTTAAGTACCACGTGTACTTTACATGGCATTAAACAAAATAATTAGGCTTGATCACTCAAATTTTCTATATTGAAGCTGTTTCTATATTTAAGCTGTTTCATTCATTCTTTAATGGGATAAAGTGAGCACATTTATTTAAAACTTTTAATCCTATCCCTGAACTAGTTAAACTAATCAGAAATTGGACATAAATTTTATTATACAGAATTATTAAGGATTTCTTTCTTAAAATCCATTCCCCTATTTATCCCAGACACAGAGTGGTTGTAATCACTAAGTGCAGAGGCTTCTGATGACCACAAACTGCTCTGAATTTCAACAGAATAAATAATTGTTACTGTCAACAGAAAATATTTCATTATATTCAGCAGGACAAACTATGTTGCCAGCCACAATTTGGTGAATCTGGAGTCACACACTGAATTAGAGAGCTGGACCACATTTATATTTGCAATGCAAAAATTATTCTTAGATCATATTTTTTCTTAACCTTTAATTACTTTTTAGGAAGCTTATTAAAGTGATTAATCTTTGAGTCTACCTATTCTTTTCGTACTGAATACACTTAACTGCAGCATTTCCCTTCGTTTATGGTTATAGTTTACCACAGCACTTTCAGTCTGTAGTTGCAGGTAATCATTATTGCCTGTTTCATTGCACTATACCTAGACAGTCCATTAAACTGGAATTAATTGCTCTGCTGATGCTATGTAGCACAGTGATTTGCACAGTATCTTTTATAAAAAGAGAAGCAATAGCACTCAGTTCACATGATAGCTTTTCTTAGAGCTCATGAAAACCATATGGATTCCTACTCAGAAAAGGAGACAAATATTGTTTGTAAAAATCTGCTTGTGTGGTTGAACATTTCTTTGAACTTTGCACCAGTAAGAGGATAATAAGCTTAAAAATAGGTCAGACATTTATCCCTGTGTTACGGATGCTCTCAAATAAACAACCAACCACTAAAAATAAAAAATTAATTATTAATACAGTTAACTAGCTCTCCATAAATTACAGGTTCGAATGTCTGTGAGAGGAGAACAGAACAGCAACCCAAAATGCAGAACAAAGCCCCACTCCCTAGGGTTTAACGGCAACCCAAAACACTTTATCACTCACCTGACAAGTGAGGGCTCTCAACCTCGAGGACCTGCTCAGGCCAGCATCCCGACCCAGGGCCCCTCGAGGAGTTTCCTTGGGCAGCGTCCTGACCCAAGGGGAGAGTCCTCAACCGCAGAGTGCTGCTCCAGGGGACAAGATCCAAATGGCTCCCCCAGGAAACTCCATTTATACCCAGGCCAAATCTGACCTGTAGTCAATAGCAGCTCCCATTGGCCAAAGGCCCCAATTACTGAGAAGCCCTGAGAACAAAGGGATCCACGAGCTGCTACACCTCAGCAGCCAAGAAGCTCTGCTTTCATTGGGTGGATGGACCTGCCACAATCCAGCCTGTGACTACAGTCATGATTCGGCTGGTTTCCTTGAAGTGGTGGTGCAGTCACCTCTTGCCTCCAAGGTTAAAAGGGAGTGCAGTCCTGGTGAGTCTCCATACTCATTGTGGATTGTCATCCCTAGATGATTATACAATCAAATCTTAAAAAAAACAACCCTCCAAACCTACAATGTATTACAATCAAAATTGAAGGAAGCTGATTAACCATTCTAACAAGGAAAATTCCAACATATCCAATTAATCAATTAATGCTTAATATAGCAACAATTGCCTTAAGTCTCTTGCCACTTTCTTCATTTTTTGACCTAAAGTGGCATTAACGCAATAGCACCAAGTTCAATCACATTCTTCTGAATGCTGCCAATTTCACAAGATTCATTTGCCACCACGTTGTCATCCAGGTCTTGATTGTCCATATGGATCCCCATGGCCAAGCAGGATGTCGAAGTCATCTGTTCCTCCAAGATCCTGACAAAAAAACAGAACTAGGCCTCGGATCAGAACCCAGGCATCAAGTTAAAAATCAGGGATTATCCATCGGGCGCTGATTCAGGGGGTTTTCCCACCTTTATCTAAGGCCTCCCAGGCATGTAAACCCCTAGATTTTACCAGGGTCATAGGCACAATGCCAACTGAGGGCAACTTCACCATGACCGGTTGGCCTGCATATATTTTCAGGGGGAACTGGCCCTTATGATTGTCAAATATAGGAGCATCATCACCTGATTATTCCGTAGGACAAAATACTCGTATTTTTGGGTTCACATGTCCCTAGTGGTTATTAATAATAAAAACCGCTTGTGCCAACCTTATATCCCAGTTAGGTCATGAAACATTGGCATGTCTCTTGATCAAGCCATTAATTCGCTCAACCATGCCACTAGCTTGAGGGTAATATGGTGTATGAAACACCCACTTGATGCCTTGTGTGCCCACTCCCGGACTACCCCGGCAGTAAAGTGGCTCCTGTTACCTGATTAAATGGATTTGGGTGTCTCCTTCTCTATCTGCTGTGTGTGGCAATAGTGATCTAACTGCACATAGGGCTTCCTTGCAGCCGGACTCCCACAGGAGGGGGCGGGGGGGGTGTGTTCCAGAGATCTTAACCCCCTTCTCCTGCGTGGTTTTAGCGAGCTTTTGAGCCAGTCCATAGCAAGCAATTGTCAGCGAAAGACATGCAAATGTAAATTGCCCTCAGTCGCACTTGGGAGCAAAGCCATCTTTTGCTTCTGACAAAGAAACCACAAAGAACCGGTCCCAGCTCAGCCCAGCCAGGCCCTGCAGCTGACAAAAGGCCTGGTTGGGCATTCAGCCGCCCATAATCGACTGTTAATTGCCACCTTTTGTTTGGTTTGAGGACTGGCTACACTGGAGAATTCTAAGGGGAATGTGTAGGATTTATAATTTTTTCAGTAGCATGAATCACCTCAAAAATACCCTGTTTGGCAGCAGTTGGCAGTGGATATTGAGAGACACAGGTAACTTCCGTCCCCCAAACTCCCAAACTCCACACTGCCGCGTGGTAAACACCACTGTTTACCTGCCAAAACATCAAACCCTTTGTTCTCAAGTTCTCCCCTCCAGCAATTGCACCAACTTCGAGATGTTACTAGTAGATTGCCCATGTAATATTGCCTGAGGTACCCCCAGTCCCAACGCCTCCCGTCAAAGATGATTCCTTCCTGTATCATAAAATCGACCTGACTTATCCCGGGGCGGTTTAAACTCTCTACGAGGAGGCTGCTCAGGGGGGAGTTTCCGGCTGACTTGCCGAACCCTCCGGCTTCCATCTTCGCCCCCACCCAGCTCAGTCCAGCCCATTTCTCACCGATAAGTAACCAGATCAGGTAACACTTCTGCCCACGTTAAAAAGTGTACATGAAGGTTGAGGGGGTTTCACTGGTTGCATTCAATAGCTCTTTGCACCCTTTCTCTAAGGGACTGGACATGTATCTTTAAGGCATCCGGGAGCCCTCTAATGAGAGGTTTAAGGTGGCTGGGATCCACCGGCGGCAAGCAGTATTCCATACCGCCCCCTCTCATACATCGCCTGAATGCCAGCCGCCTTTTGTACTCCTTCTGCCAGCTCTGACAGTTCCTTCACTTTAATGGTAACAGGTTCCCCCCTCTCCTTAGGGTCCACACCCCCAGCCCAGTAAGCCACTCGAGATGTTATTGACTGGTTACCCGCTGGTCCATCACTTAAAAACACTCCAGGACCCCAGAAACCTCCTGCCTCGTCATCACTCAACAAAATTCGATCCCCCCCCCATTAGAGAAACTCTCCACAAATACTCAGTTTCAGTTTCACCCAGTTTACACAAATATTTATCCTGAAGATCACTAAGCTCGTGACCCGTCCAGGGGGTTGTACGGACAGAGGTTCGGGGGTTCCCACCTTGTGGACCTGTATGCCTTTCTGTTTTAATGAGAGGTCGCACATGTCTTTCCTCCAATTCCTTTATTTCCTCCGAGCCACTTTCATCAGACTCTCCCCAAATATCTCCATCCCACTCCTCAAGATCTACACTTGTAATTAACTTTCGACTCTGAACAACACTAGGGGGCTTTTTTGCTCACGCCAGTATAATTTCAATTTTTTTTCTAATAACCGCCTTCTCTCTCTTTCTTGTAATAATTCTGTCTTTAAATGATCGATTTCCAACTGCTTCTCTAAGGCATCTCTCTCCACTACTACAAAGTAATCCTGCACCTTAATCAAGCAGGCACCTAATATGGCACACATTTTTCCTTCACTTCTGCTATTCCACCAACTTCCCAGATTTGTTCCAACTTTCTCACAACTTCCACCGGATCAAACCACCTCTCCTTCACCCATTGTATCTCTGTATTTCTGTAATTACTCCTCTATCGACATCCTGCTGACTACGCCAATTGTTATGGATGCTCTCAAATAAACAACCAACCACTAAAAATAAAAGATTAATTATTAATACAGTTAACTAGCTCTCCATAAATTACAGGTTCAAATGTCTGTGAGAGGAGAACAGAACAGCAACCCAAAATGCAGAACAAAGCCCCACTCCCTAGGGTTTAACGGCAACCCAAAACACTTTATCACTCACCTGACAAGTGAGGGCTCTCAACCTTGAGGACCTGCTCAGGCCAGCGTCCCGACCCAGGGCCCCTCGAGGAGTTTCCTTGGGCAGCGTCCTGACCCAAGGGGAGAGCCCTCGACCGCAGCGTGCTGCTCCAGGGGACAAGATCCAAATGGCTCCCCCAGGAGACTCCATTTATACCCAGGCCGAATCTGACCTGTAGTCAATAGCGGCTCCCATTGGCCAAAGGCCCCAATTACCATGAAGCCCTGAGAACAAAGGCAGCCAGGAGCTGCCACACTTCAGCAGCCAAGAAACTCTGCTTTCATTGGGTGGACGCACCTGCCACACCCTGTTTCAACTTTCAGATCTCATACAGAAACAATAATCCATGCTATTACAAAAAAAAAAAAAAAAAAAAAAAAGACATTTAAGGTGAAATTAACACTTGTTATCTAAGAAGAACATCATATTAGTAGCCTAGCTCAAGTATTTCTTAGTCTCAGTAATCGGAGATCTAGTATCACATTAGAACAAATTCCCTGTGTTACATTTAATGCAATTTATTTTTCACTGATATAGCTGTAAAGCTTCTGACAGATTTCTCAGGAAAAAGAACCAACATATTAACTTAACTTTGTCATTAATATAACACTGGTGGGATACCATTTGCCTACTATACTCAATTGTGGTAATTTATTAATAAATACACACATCCTGTATTAATGTCAGCAACCAATCACTAATGAAACTTGCTTTTGTGAACAGAAGATTTCTGCAATAGAAGGAATTATGTTGTCAGCAACCAATCCCTAATGAAACTATTGCTGACATGCTGAGGCAGTGTTATTGTAGATAATAGGTCATTTTCTCACTTTATACTGTACAGAGCTGCCATGTTCTCCACAACTTTACATCAGTCTTACTTTCTCAATCACTAGCTGAGCAGGACCAGCTCCATAAAAACTTTACTTCCATAACTAGCATAAATCTGTATTTAACCAAGAGAAATTGTAGTAATTATTCCAATATACATTTTTGGCAATAAATACTAGGATGAAGAAAAACAAGCTGTGTCTCTCCCAAGCACCAAATCCTGTACAAACACACTGAGCCATTCAGTACATTCAGTGTACATTCAGTACACACTCAGTCATGGTCACATACCATATTAGAGAAGGCAGACACCTGCCAGCACAGAAGAGAACACAGAAATCTGTCTTGAGGAACCCCTAAGCTGTAGTTTCCATCACCTTATAACCTCTAGCAGTATCCGTTTTCCACTTTCTTGATACTCCCACCTACTGAGGATGAAGAGGAATTTTCAGTAGGGCCCACTGAACTAATCCAACCTTTGCCTTATCTGATCAAACTTGCTCAGTCTACCCCTTTACATAGGTATCCAAGAGAAATCTTAGTTCCTAAACAACCAGATATACTCGGAGCACAGGCTTCTGTGCCAAACACTACATGTACATAACAAAACTACAAACAGGATGAAGAACATCACAAACTGGGTGACTTAGGAGTATCTGTTGCAGACAGTCAGTTACTAAATGTAACAGGCTGAGCAGCAGCAATGAGGGAAACAGATACTTCTTTATTGGACCAGTAATCTTACAAGGAGCAGAGAAAAGATACGAGAAGTAGTTAGCAAATCAGGCATGGCTAGCCATTAGGAAAATGAAATTTCTTCTATATTTTTGAGGAAAATTAATGTTAAATTACAACATGTTGGACCCCAGTGTCACGGAGCAGTGAAAGCCAGATGTTCTGCAAGGGATGGAAAGCCAGGAGCCAGCCATGGCAACAATACAGGCTGGGACAGGGGCTTGGCGCTGACTGCAACTTGCCTGCAGCAGTGCCTGTGAACATCTCGAAGGCTACTAGTGGTAAGGGGCAGCCCTCAGCTGCACTATTGTTGCCATATGGCCCTGAGCCCCAACAGTTAAACCTCCAGGAGGGGGGATCCTCTGAGGGCCCTGACAATTTCTGAAATTCACTGGGTGATAGCTCCAACACTAGTTTAATGTCAACTGCACTAATAGGGTACCCACAACAAAGAAGGAATCATAAGTGCTGCAGGCTCAGAATTTGTTCCTACATGTTATAATCATCAGCTGATGATTTTGTTATTGATCACAGAGCTACCTTCTGCCTCTTACAAAGGAGCTGATGGATACACAACTGTAACACATATCTTTAGAAGAGGACAAAAATGTCTTCAAAAAGCTGGAAAATCTTGTTCACAGAAGTGCAGGGGAGGGAATGTTTAGGCTTCATCCTAGTATAGACTAAGAAGGAAAAACCTGGCTGGGCTTCTCTGAATCACTTAGATCATGATTTTCAGATACAAGAATAAACAGTCCTTGAGTATTTGAAAGTAAATTTTCACCTATTCATTTCCAGATGTCATCATCATCTATGATGTTACAATAAGGTTGTTAGGAGAAGTATTTGTTCAACATATATTTTTATATGCCAAACATACACACAGAAGCAGACCTTTCAGTATTTTTATGTATAGACACAGATAAAAGAGGTTTACACTTTGTCTAGTGATTCCTTTCATTTTTCCATAGTTACAAGCTTTATAACTAGTATCACAACTTGATTCACTGCTTCCTATTACTAAATAGGTATCCTGAGTGGTTAAAATGTGCAAACATATGCAACATCTATGATATCTTTACCTATATTATCTTTCTAACCCTTGAACTTTTAGAAGCAGTTGTACTTCAGTTGCTTCAGTATTGGTAGGTCATTTTATAAGTTTTTACCTTTGAGTATCCTCTCTCCTCTGATGGACTGAAATGTATCTTTATCCAAATCCAGACACCATACCTGATGAATGAGGAAGTCTGAATGAAGAGTAACTGAAGCACTGAAACCTGTCTGAATATCTAGATCTAACTTAATCTCAAGTGTTCTGTGAACCAGTCATAAATGTCACTATTTCCAACTGCTTTAGTGTTTAATACAGGTAGGAAAGCACAATGTAACTAAGATTTATGATCATCTCTCAGTATACTTCAGGAAGCACAGGTTCTTCCCTAGTCGTGCAAGACTGGGGAATCAGACTGAGATTACAAAGGCTTTGAAGGCTGTGTCTGCATTGAGTAAGCTGTATTGATCCTACCTGGGGGGCTGTTGTACACTGAGAAGTTACTGACCACAGAGCAGTTAACCTGAGTAGGCACAGGCAGGTGCCGCACTATGCTATGCTGTGCTATGCTGCATGTATAGCTTCTTCTTCATGCCTGTATTGTGCTGTGATTATACCTTGGCCATAGGATAAAATTATCCAGCTAATCACAGTGGAGGAGTTTGTAGGCAGTTCCCACTTGGGAGCTACATCTGCATGTCCTTGACTTTATCTTAGAGTGAAACAGCATGATCTCACATGAACATCCTTTTTCCTGACAATAGATAAGATTAATTTGATCATTTTCTTCTTATAACATCCTGCAAAAACTCTAAAGACCATAATGCTGAAGAATTCCTTAATGGAAAGCATCTGTACACTGTGCCATGCCCTTACTGGAAGTCTGTCTGATGCTGCAAAACTCAGGGTTTCTAGCATCTGAAAGAATGTAAGATTATCCTTTTTTTCTCTTCTAGTGTTAGCTTCAATACATGGTATTTTAAAACAATATCTTATGGAGTCAGAATACTTTTCTTACTACAATCATAACAAATACTTGGCACAGTACATTACAGGAGTATGGTACTGAGATCCATAGTGCTAGCCCAATCCATTATCAATGTGGCTCAGGCTCATAGAAGTATTTCAGCTTGAAATTAAAAGCTGGATGGTTTTTCCTGAGATATAACTTGTTAGGTTTGATGTCATAGGTACAGATCTGCATGACTGTGGTTATATATTATTCCAAAACCCATTCAAATATTACTGCACTCCACTCAATACTTGCCCTTTCAAGAAGGATTCTCATGGAGCAACTTCAGGTGTCTTTGCACAAGATCTGCATATTAACTCTACTTTCTCTAATGCACCAAGTGTGGTACAAAGCCTAAACAAAGCCAAGTCTTGAAAATCTATTAAAAGAAACAAAAAACAATCAGCACCACAACAGCTAGAAAGTTATATTCAACATCTTATAGGGTTTTGTGTGTCTTGCCAACTGATATCATCTGATATCTGATTATCTTGGACCAATTCTTACCTTCTTATCTTGAACCCTGAAATCAAATTATTAAGTCACTTTGAGTTTTAACCAAAAAAGTCATGAAGATAACACACAGGTTCTTGGTTCAACGATTTTTGCTATGAAGTTGTTGTTCCCTAAAGTGTTATTTACTTCTGTTGTTATGGCAGTCACATCCTAATATAATTCCATGCTGCCATGCATAATGTAAAATGCATGGCTTCAGATTTCCACATTCAGTTCACTAGCAATTCACCACTCAGAATCAAAAAAATTATAAAAAGAATATTTAAGTTTTACCAGTGTCAGCTACCTGCACATTATTCTTGAACTGCAGCATTGGAATTGAAGTGCTAAAACAATTGGGAGGTGTTTGGTTTGTGAATTAGAAAGTAGCACCATGTAGTTTAATGTCTTAGAAAAAAGAATGCACACAAACTAAAAGCACTTTGTTCACCCATTTTATTTTCTGTGTAACTGATTCTCATAAAAGGTGCATGTATCACAATAACATAATAAATTAGGGTCTGGTCCAATGCTACATCAAGATGACTGTTATTGTGAAGGATTTACTGAAGATGATGATTACATCTAGAAACAGTAGTTGCTGCTGTCAAATGTTTCTTGTTCTGGCCTGGGAAAGAGTTACAAAGCCTGGAAGAGTATGTTGTAGAGGGTGAGTGACATCCAAAGTATTTAAAAAACTCATGTCTAATGTCTACCTAAGTTTCTCCCTCACAGTCCTCAGTAAAGAAAGGTTAGATTTAAATAATGTAAAGATGCCAGCAATTAAGAACCAATGATCAGACTGAGTTAAAAAACATTTGTACTCTTTTATTTCTCATGGATAAGTAGTCCAAAGGAAGTGGCACAAAACTGAAGACCAGAAATACCCAAATTAACTTTTGTTGGCTGGCTTCCCCCAAACAGAACAGCTTGCAAAATGTCTGTCTTACTACCCACTGGATGGCTAGTCTGCTAGACAGACAAGATGCTGCACTGTTCACACTCTTTTTCTCTTAATGATATGTCATTTACAAAACACATGGACAGTTTTGTTATCTGCCTGTGAGAGACGAGAAACCAGGCCTGCAAGAAACTAAGAAAAACAGCCTGAGAAAGTAAAAGTTTAGGCTGATTGAAGGAATGCCTCAAACACTCGCAAGACAAAACTATGAGTCACAGGGTGGATAGTTTGGAGGTCGAAGCTGATAAGGCTGCCCAAATAACACAAGATGCAGCTGGAGGAGGGAGCCCTGTGGAGACAGGACGGCTCTGCTCTGGTGCACCTGGACAAATTTCAAGGGCCATCTGTCCGGTGAATGACCTTTGGTTCATTATCCACGAAATGCATATTAAAGTTAACACCCTCAATATGCTAACAAAGGCTAACATGATCATGCTAATTACATCATCTCATGAAACACCTTACCCCTCCCCGTACATGGGATAGGTAGGTATGTGGGTCGACCTAGGGGATGGACCCAAGGAAAGTGGGTATAAATCAAGAAGGGGGAAGAAAGGGCGGGGGGGGGGGGGGGGGGGGCGTGTTTTGGAGAGTGCAGTGAAGCGAAGAAGACGGATGCAAGTGAAAAAGACGGCTGACTCCTAGAACCCTCGCCAGCAGGATCAGCGCAGAAACCCAGACCGGTGATCTGTATTTCCCCATTCCCTCTATCTCCCTCTTTTCCCTTTCCCATTAAGAAATGCAAGGCATATTATATTGCTTGCCACAACTTGCTATATACTTAGTCAATTATCGTGTGTTCAATTAGTACATTGTGGGTAGTTAATAAATGTTTGGACTTGGAGACTTGTTGTCTGCTCCATTGGGGATTTGCAAATCTGAATCACTTGTCTCCCTTGTCTGAGCGGGACGTGACACTGCCCAGTTAGTTTAGGTAACGCTAGTATCACAGATTGCTAACTGCTGTTCCACAAATCATTCTAAATAAAAATAGGTTTCAGACTCAGCTACAGTTGCTCATTTTGATGAAAGAAACCATCTCACAAAAATTACCAATTTCAACTTCTTTGATGGGAATATTTCTGGTAGGCCCTTGAATTTTTTCCCTTTCAGGAATAATCCATGTGAGAAAAATATTTTTTTTCTTAATCTGAAAAAAGTGTTTTGACAAAATTATGATTCTTGAAAATATTTGAAGATCACCTTCAGTCCAAGAGCAAAAAATGCCACATTTTATCACTTATGATATTGTGATTACTTTTACAAAATAGGATAGGGGTTTTCTTTCAAAATCTTTCAAAATTTACATGTCTGTAAATGAGGGATGATTTCAAAGATGAAAGTTGTTCTTTGGGACTCAAAATTAAGTCACCATAAAGCATAAAAGTTTATTCCCCAGTATAAACCAACTACACTTGTCAGTATAAGTCTTTCTGACCATGTGTTTAATATTGATAGAATATACAGAAACAAATGGTATAGAATCTAAATCTCATTTAATCAGGTACATTTTTTTTAATTGTATCTCCTCTTCTTCAAAGATTATGACAGCTATTTTTCTTAGTGCAGAAATTTCTAGAAGTGTTATGCTTTTTACTACACTCTGCAGACAGAAAATTTCTCATCTGGTTCATCAGATTGATCAGAAAACTCCGTTGATGCCTCTGGAGAGTTCATATAAAGTCAGTAAGCTTCTACAGAAATGCAGCTACATGCTCTACCATGGCACAATTCTTTAAGTAATAAATTGGATGGAGGCAGCTGCAGCAAAGTTTATTTGTATACAGTGCCTTTCAACTGGCTTTGTCAGGACTGGATGTATTGTAAATGTAAAAAAGAAGGAGCATCTATTATATCCATGAGTTTCCAACTTAAGTATAGCACTTCCTATTATGTGTGCTAATCACTCTTCAACACTGAGGAAATGAGAGCCTTTCCATGACTTTCTAGGGATTTGAATCAGGCTTCATATGCACAATCTCCTGCAGCAAGTATGTTTCTTAGAACCTACCTGATGGGCAAAAGCAATACTGAATGTTCTTATCTGTGCTCAAGTTAACACCTAGTTATATTTTCTACTGAAGAAAATCTGTTACATTTTATAATAAAGAAATTCCAGCATTTTGAATGTAAAGTCATTGCTTTCATTATTTTTTGCCATATAGAATGGAAATGCCACTTCAGAATGAAACATGTCTGCTCTGTAAAAACAGGTTAAAAATCACATAATGGGAAAGCTATGGTTCCAAATATGATATTAAACATTGATCTGATTCTGTCCTGGTAATTAGTCTTCTAAGATGACAGTCTTACACTTATATTGCAGTTATAATTATAAGAATAATTCCATCTTTAGGTCCTCATTCTACATGCCTCTTACTTTTGTCTTCCTTTATTGTTACATGTCTGAAAGAACTGAATAACTGTAGTAGGCCAATAGTTTCAAGTATGAGAAAGAGGAACCGCAGAAGGCATCTTAAAGTGATACAAAAACACCGTAGAAATTTTTTCTAATGGTGAAACTATTCTGTTGGTTTAGATCAAATTTCTACCACATAGGTTGTACATACCTTATCAATGTCCAACCATGAAAATATTTTCACAGAATCACAGAATCACACAATTGTCTAGGTTGGAAAGGACCTTGAAGATCATCTAGTCCAACCATTAACCTAACATTGACAGTTCCCAACTCCACCATATCCCTAAGCGCTATGTCGACCCTACTCTTAAACACCTCCAGGGATGGGGACTCCACCACCTCCCTGGGCAGCCCATTCCAATGCCTAAAACCCTGTTCTGTAAAGAAATGCTTCCTAATATCTAGTTTAAACCTTCCCTCGTGCAACTTGAGGTCATTCCCTCTTGTCCTATCGCTTACTGTTTCGTCAAAGATACTCATCCCCAGTTCACTGCAACCTCCTTTCAGGTAGTTGTAGAGGGTGATGAGGTCTCCCCTCAGCCTCCTCTTCTCCACACTAAACAACCCCAGTTCCCTCAGCCATTCCTCATACAACATGTGCTCCAGACCCTTCACCAGCTTCGTTGCCCTTCTTTGGAAACATTCAAGTCATTCAATGTCCTTTTTGTAGTGAGGGGCCCAAAACTGAACATAGTAATCGAGGTGCAGCCTCACCAGTGCTGAGTACAGGGGTAAGATCACTTCCCTGTCCCTGCTGGCCACGCTATTTCTGATACAAGCCAGGATGCCATTTGCCTTCTTGGCCACCTGGGTACACTGTTGGCTCATGTTTAGCTGCTGGGTGTTGTTGTGGTCAAAGTGCAGCACCCAGCATTTGGCCTTATTGAAGCTCATACAATTGGCCTTAGCCGATCGCTCCAGCCTGTCCAGATCTCTCTGCAGAGCCTCCCTACCCTTGAGCAGATCAACACTTCCACCCCACTTGGTGTCATCTGCAAACTTACTGAGGGTCCACTCGATCTCCTTCTCTAAGATCATCAATAAAGATATTAAACAGGAGTGGCCCCAAAACCGAGCCCTGGGGGCACCACTCATGACCGGCCACCAACTGGATTTAACTCCATTCACCACCGCTCTTTGGGCCCAGCCATCCAACCATTTTTTTACCCAGCAAAGAGTGTGCCTATCCAAGCCTCGAGCAGCCAGTTTCACCAGGAGAATGCTGTGGGTAACAGTGTCAAAAGCCATCCTAAAGTCAAGGTAGACAACATCCACAGCCTTTCCCTCATCCAATGAGCAGTTCACCCTGTCGTAGAAGGAGATCAGGTTTGTCAAGCAAGACCTGCCTTTCATAAACCCATGCTGACTGGGCCTGATCATCTGGTTGTCCCACATGTGTTGTATGATGGTACTCAGGATGAGCTGCTCCATCAGCTTCCTGGGCACCAAAGTCAAGCTGACAGGCCTGTAACTTCCTGGATCATCCTTCTGACCCTTCTTATAGACGGGCGTCACATTGGCCAGTTTCCGGGACCTCCCCGGTCAGCCAGGACTGTTGGCAAATGATGGAAAGCGGCTTGGCCAGCACCTCAGCCAGTCCCTTCAGCACCCTCGGGTGTATCCCATCTGGTCCCATAGACTTGTGTGTGTCTATGTGATGCAGTAGGTCACTGACTATCTCCTCCTAGAATGAGGGGGGGTTGTTCTTGCAGTCTCTGTCTTCTGGCTGAGGAGGCTGGATTCCCTCAGTACAACTAGTCTTGCTATTAAAGACTGAGGCAAAGAAGGCATTAAGCACTTCAGCCTTTTCCTCGTCACTTGTTACCATGTTTCCTCCTGTGTCTAGCAGGGGATGGAGGCTCTCCCTGGTCTTTCTTCTGTTGTTGCTGTTCTTATAGAAACATTTCTTGTTGTCCTTGATTGCTGAAGCCCAAGTAATTTCCAGCTGGGCTTTAGACCTCCTGATTTCCACCCTGCCTAGCCTCAAAGCATCTTTGTAATCATTGTGAGTCACTAGTCCCTTCTTCCAAAGGCTGTAAACTCTCCTTTTCTCCCTGAGTTGCACCTGTTTAGCCAGGGTGGTCTTCTCTGTCGCCGGCTTCTCTTACAGCACCTGGGCTCAGCCTGCTCCTGTGCCATTAAAACTTTCTTCTTAAAGAGTGTCCAGTCTTCCTGGACCCCTATACACTTCAGGACCATTTCCCAAGGGATCCTGTCAAACAGTTGCCCAAAGAAGGCAAAGTCAGAACTGACCTTCTCTGGTCAGTTCACTCACCAGCTGTGTCAGGAAGTTATCTTCCACACATTCCAGGAATCTCCGGGACTGGTCCTGCTCTGCTGTGTTGTATTTCCAGCAGATATCTGGGAAGTTAAAGTCTCCCACAAGAACAAGGGCAAGCGATTGTAAGATTTCTCCTAAATGCCTATGGAATATTTCATCCACCTCTCTGTCCTGGGTGGGTGCCCTATAGTAGACTCCTACTACAAGGCCTGTTGGCCTTCCCCCTGATTCTAACGCAGAGACACTCCACCCTGTCTTCACTACACTTGTACTCAAAGCAATCATAACAGTCCCTGACATACAACGCCATGCCACCGCCTCTCCTTCCTTGTCTATCCCTCCTAAAGAGCTTGTAGCCATCAATTGGTGCACTCCAGTCATGGGAGACATCCCACCATGTTTCTGTAATAGTTTTGTATATTATTATTCTGTAATAAAAAAAAATAATTTTCCTTACAGTCTTTACTTGAGTGATGCCGTATCAGTGAAACAGCCACTTAAGGTATTTGCCTGCTATTCATCCATGAATGGGAAGAAGACATGACCTCAAAGATACTTAATGCAATATTAGCATCTATTGAAGTAAGATCAACTTCCTCACTGAGAATTACACTCAGGAGATTTACATAAAAAACTTATTTTAGGAAAAAGAAAATATGCAGCAACTTGAACTTTGTTTTATAGTCTGTACCTTGTTTTAATCATAATATGCATTACTGCCTGAAATTACACTTGCTTCTTCACATTCAAACACTGAAAATTATGTAGAGTGTAATGGTTCATTGTAAATTACTCCATAAGGAAAATATGTCAGCTACTTTTGCAAATTAAATATTATCTAAAAAGTAAATTTTACCAAAACTAAAATTTATCAAGGTAAATGGTTTACCATGGCAATCCCATATATAAGCTTCAATGCCTTCTCTAGTCATTTCACATCTAGAATGGAGGAAGCTTTGTTCACATATAGTTCTATCACAACCTTAAAACCTCCAGTCTTTTGGAGAGTGTGAATGATTCCATACAGAATCTAAGTAGAAAAATCTGATATAAGAGATATTGTTGAGTTCTTCCCTCTGTCTATAGAGAAACAGAATTTGCCTCATTAATCAAAGCATCTTTGAATGCATTAGGAATCTAAGGTTGTCCCCTGTATACAGAAACAATGACTCACTAGCTGGATATTCCTGCAATGTCTTCTAAGAATCTTATCAAAGAAATACCCAAAGAAAATAAATAATAGGATTTCTCCCTTAGCAAATATAGTAGCAGTCAAATTTACTTGTACCTCACAAGCAGAAGAAAGAAAAGTGCCAGGGATGTCAGTTTACCTTTTCATAATAGCAAGTAAAAGAAAGAATGTTCTTCAAAACCACAGAGAGACAGCAACTGTCTTGGTCTAGAGTTTCAATTTTTTTTAGCATAACAGTAAAGATGGGTAAGAGATTGCATCCATAACATCAGACAAAGTAGATGAACATGTTGAATACCTGTCAGTTAGCATGCCTTCTCATTAAACATGCAGACTAAAAAAAAATCTTTCTTTACAAAAAAATTGGCTGGACTACTTGTCTCAGCTTCCTTTTTTTTACAAAATACATGATTTTGTGTATACATACACTTTTTCTGAATAACTTTAAAATATTTCTCTGTTATAAATAAAAAATCAGTAAATATGAACAAAAATAATCAAAAATATCACAAAAAAGTGGTGATAAGAGTAGATGGAAAAATATCATTCTTTTCAGAATTGTAAATCATGCTTCAACATTACAACTATTTGAGTCCTCTTATATTTGCTATTGTAGATTTTTTTATATTTTTCCTTTGGAATTTAAGATCAAAACAATTTGTTCAGTCTTTTTCTTGAAGAGGAAAACAGAAAAGCAGACTTCCTTTGAATACAGCTAAGTGTTCAAAATGTTTTTGTTAGCAACTTCAAAAACATTTCTACCAATGTGATGAACTTGAGCTATTCCAGATATAGCTAAACCTGTGTGGTGGTTTAGCCCCTGCCGGGGTCTGAGACCATGCGGCCGCTGCCCCTCCCCCACAAAGGGAGTGAAATACAAAGCCCCGAGACTGAGATAAGGAAAGGTTTAATACAACAGTGCAATAGCAACACAACAAACAGCAACAATAACAGTGATAACAATGAACAGAGCAAAGTATATCTACCAATACAGGAGTGAGAGGAGCAGATGTATAAAACCACACACCCCGTGCTCCCGTGCCAGGATGTGACGCGCCAGGATGTGATGTCAGCATGGTATCTGAATAACCCGGCTAGAGTTCCCTCCCCCCGCCCCCCCGCCACTGCTGGGGAAACTTAACCCTATCCTGGTTAAACCAGGACAACCTGACTTGGGGTAGAATAAACTACTGTATGATTTACTGAAATTCTTCATCTCCAACTCTGTTTCTTATTTTTCTGTCTCTTCACTGGTTGTTAATCCAAATTAGAAAAAACAATTGAGAGAAAGACCGCAGTTGTTTCACAGTCTTTCTTTTGAGCTAAATACGCAGTGTTAAATAAATTCAAATGGAGACTGGATGATTCAGCAGTGAATGTGACAGTCTAGATAACAGGAAGCTCAGAGCCAGTACTCAAAAAATTAATTTTGTGTTCAAATTAATTATTGCATTAAGACTCCTATGGTAATCACACAGCAGAGACAAATTAATTTAAATGGAATCTTTCCCTATAATCTTTTTTTTATTTAAACAACATAAAGCTAAATCTTATGTCATTTAATTTTAGTTTTTTCCTTCTAAGGCCATGTTTTTTATATTTATCATTATTGAATTCCTTTTCACAGATTTCCAAAAAGTTCTCCAGTGCATCAAAATAAATTTGAAGTCTAATCTTGTTTCTCAAACCAGTTTCAAACCTTGTTATCTGGCTGTTATCCAGCTGTTATCCACCAGTAAATTACAAGTGTACTCCCTATCTAGTTATTCAATTCATTACTGAATATATTAGTATGGAACAGCACCCTGAAACCTCTTTTGGCATGTCCTTTCAAATAGGTATGACCTAGCTAGACAAAAAGCCACCAGTGACAAACATGCTGAATTTTTGAACTAGCTGTGCACTCACACAACAGTAATTTCAGCTCTATATTTGTTTTTTAACTTGCTTTTGGGAATGTGAAGAGCAGATAAAGTTTACTGAAGCTTGTAATTTCTTCTCCATTGCTCATGTGTTGCCACATCTTGTCAAAGATTAATTCAACTTACATATAAAAAGAAACAGCATGCATTTGTCTTCTCATTTACATACATACAGATTAATAGCTTGACTCTTTCTGTAAATAACATTAGGCTCACTTTTCTATTATTTCAAACATCTCCGTTCCCCCTCTTAAAGATACATTCTGTGCTTTCTCTTCTCTGGTTTCTGGGCATCACTCATCCTCCATGAATTCTCAGAAACAACAGCTCATGGCTCCATAAAATTCTTTAACTACTTAAGGTTAATTTCCATTCACCCTATTCAAGTTAACACATTTACCTAACTTAAAACTTGTTTAATGTGCTCCCTACTCTGGCCATCATCTTCAATTTCTTTGTGATTTAAATTAATTAAGAGTCAAGATTTTCTACCTTCATTCCAAAAAACTTCTTATTTTATTATTTGACATTTATTTATAAGCGTTGTTAAGTTTTGAGCCATTCTTTCTTTTGTATATTTATTTCTAATATTTATAAAAGATTTTGGTTTTTTCTATGATCCTTTGCTGTTTACTTTTTTTATTTTTCTGGTTGTCCATGATCATACTATTCTTTTGTATTCATTCCTGGCACAAAATACTGATTTCTTGGCATCCTTGCTTCCCTCCTTTTCTCCAAGTTACAGATCTGTTTACACAATCAAGCAGGTCTTTGCTATATATACTTAATGATTTATTGCTAAATTAGCGTTCTTTTCTGTTGACTCTTTATCATCTGCTTTTATAGGGGTCTGACAGATATATTGTGGCAGGTTTAACTGTGCAAGCTTAAGATTTTACCAACTCTAAAATGTCCTGCCACCTGTCTGAGGGTGAAATAAAATGGTGTGCTCTTCAACAGTCACCATCTCCTTTCAAACTACTAGTGAAGCTGGTTGAAGCTGATACTTAAGTCTCAATTCTGTCATCTGTGGTTTGTGGGCTTTACATAAAACTGAGAATGTCAAACTTCTGCAGTTTGTCTCTCAGAGCCTTTAAAATTTGTTAGCTTCTCCATAGGCTTCTCTTCCGATTGGAATTTCTTTCCAGCATCTCAATGCCTAATTCAGCTGATGTTTTGTTTGGAGGTTTTATTTAGTTCCTCACTTCTGCATCTGGCACAATCTTCATTTTATGAAGATCCATCTGAAGTACCTCCATCTTCCGATGCCTGTGCCATTTCACCCAAAAGCCTAAGTAAACTGCATTTGTCTATGGTCTTCCTTCATATTCTGACACAAGTTTGCTCCTGACATATTCCAGGAAGTTACTAGGTAGCATGCCTTTTCTCCTGTAATTTCCAGAATACCTAATTTAGCTTAAATTCCACATTATCAGGTCATGCCTTCTAAATGTTAATTCTTTTTTAAAAAAGCAAAACAAACAAAAATTTATTCATCTTGTCCCCAGTGGATTAAATTCGCATAATTTCATCTTCTTTGATTCTATGATTTTTTTCTTTATGCAGAAATACTTAAAAGCTCTATTTCCATCTCTGATGGGTGCTCAGGAAAATGTGTATTTTGTTGATGTATAACATAGTATTTTTTGTCTGTCACAGAGTGATTACTTATCTATGCAGTCCAAAGGTGGTTTGCTGCTCTGAAGCAATATATATTCACCGCATTACAGCATATGCATAGAGGTTACCCAATCTAAGCATGGAGTTAGACTCACTGAAGCAACTTATGTGATTTCACACAGAACAGTCTTACATACCTGTATATCTCAGGCCCCAGTTAAAACAAAATTGAATATCTTCATTATGGATTCTACAGAAAACCCATAAACATATGATCCACATATATGCCTTATCGATGCTTGGGAAAACTGAGGTCTTACTGTGTTATAAGTACCCTTGCCTTTTGAATTTTCTTCACATTACATTAATCTAGGATCCATTTCTTTCATCCTTATTCATGCTGAATAATATTTCACCATGGAAATAATCCCACTGCTATACTACTCAGTGTCAGGGAAGAAAATTAAATTCATATAGCCATGAATTCATAGACATGAACCTACAAAATAGTTTAAATCTTGAAGTGGAATTGCTGATTTTCAATCTCATAAAGGTTTTACGTTATCAAGAAATGTCTGCTGTTTGTGAACATCAGCGAATAAAGGCATTTTAGGAAAAATGTGGTGATAGGTTTACAAGATATCAATTCTCTCTCAGAATGGAATTAACTTAACTTTGTTTTGTTCAGCTTCATGTTTACCAAGAAGCAGGCAAGCATTCACTGTGGAAAGCTATTCAGTAATAATACTGATCCAAAGAAATTTTTTTTTCCACTGACAGACAGACATTTCTTCTTACATGAGGAAAATTGTAAATACAATATATGGATGCATAATATGGAGAAGGAGAACAGAAACAATTCTTCCAATTCAGTTGTTGCTATTAATAGTTTAAATTCTGCCACTCATTACGTGTCACTTGATTAATATTATAATGGCAATCTAATTTTATTTCTTTAGTTCTAACTTAATGTTTAAAGCTGAAGATCACCTTTATCTTCACCATTATTGAAAAATCAACAGATGTTTCAGATGCAAAGTGAATAACACCAATTACAATAACATTTTGCTGATTCTGAATTACATATTTACATACAGTATTTTAAATATCAAAGAATTTTTCATTTTTTTAATTTAAAAAAAAAAATGCATCCAGAACTCTTCTCTTTCTACATTAAAATAGTTTTGCTCATCAAGACTCTGGAGTTACTCTCAATTTTCATTAAAAGCCAATGCAGACCCTCAGAAAACTTAATCCCATTCTTTTGAAATTTGCTCTGATTTTCAGTGAGAATTTCAGAACCCTAACAGAGGATAAAAAAGCTCTAAAACATGTTTTTGTTACATGCCATGTTTATTTTTATACAGCATCTCCAGAAAAATGAAGAATCCTAATTGCCATGTTGTCAGACCACATAAGTTTATTACTAATTCAACGGTGAAAGAAAAGAGGAAACTATTCACCACATGGGAGACATGCCTTTCAGTGACTTAAGATTGTGTTTTGTCTCTTTTGCTTTATTTTTAATTTGATTTATTTCATGCAAATAACTCTCACTCTTCTTGGGAACTTAGAGCAGTCTCTTCTGGTTTCTCTCTCTCAACATCTCATTTATTTATCCCCACTGATGAAGACAGAGGTTAGAAAAAGCACTTAATCCTTGAGATCAAGATAGAGTAATACAATTAAGAAATATTTATGAGTTATTGCCACCTAAATAGATAACTTCATCACTACAGCTTCATCTAGAAAAGAGCAGAAAGTAGTGCCAAACAAAATCAATGAAAAGCATCAGTATCTACACAACTTACATTTAATTACTGCACTTCTAGAAAGAGGTACTGCATGTGGCAGTCTCCAATACAAGCTCTGTTGATTCCATGAAAATTAGCCATCAATCTCAGTAGAAGTTCAGCACTAGTTTTTTATCATTTGCCTAATACAATTAAGCCAATTAAATCTATCCATAGGGCTGGGGTGAAGGAAACAACTTAGAAAAAATTAAACTGAATGAAGAATATAAATAATTGAAGCAGATATTAGTCATAAAAGAAAAATTTAAAATATTAACTTTTCATAGAAAGAACACAAGCAAATAGTATGTTATTATTCAGCTTTCACACAGAATTAAAACTATGGAAATGACGTTCTTGAAAACATAAATTCTCAGTCAACTCCAAAGATGAAGTGAAAATTCTGCAGTAATGAAGATCATTATATTCAGTTATTCTTTTCAACAACATAGCCATGTAACAGCATGGAAGTGCACCATTTGTGCGCACCAATTTAGTGGTGGCAATTACACTATTACAAGCAAATAAGATAACCGCTTTTTTTCACATCTACCATTGACAAATAGCTGTTGACCTAGCTCTCACTGATAATCCTGAAGTAATAAAACACAATTGGCAGATGAAGTTGTGCAACTCTATGTTTTTGTGTTCATACCAGCATTAAGAAACAAGGGAACTTAACAAGGAAACTCTATAAACATTATATCGGGTTATTAAGCCCGATTCTGTACTTTTTGTGTTTTGTTTTTAACAGTGATGGGAAAGCTGACAAGTTCCTGAAGTGCAATCAGTCAGATTGTGGGGAGGTGGGAGAGATTGTTTTGCTTTAGTATTGTTCCCATGTAGGAACGTTGTGTACAAAAAAATGTCAGCTGAATACTGCAGTTTTTTTCACCTAACTGTGCTGGTTGAAATTAATCCCACCCTTCTGGTCATGGCAGCAGTAAATGTTGATTTTCCCTCTGAAAGCAACATTCCCTATCCATTTCTCATAAATCTGAGGCACACTCTGGAGTACCTCTGCACCCTTTTTCAGCCTGCAACCACACACACACACACACACACACATCACAGATTCCAAATAAGACAGCTGGTGAAAATACAGTACACATGTTAAAAAACATCAGCATGTACTCAGACAGTGGTATTTCTTCACAGTAGGATCCCATCCTCCCATGCTAAACCTGGAGTTCACAAATCTAGTTTCTGAATATTCCCTTCTACTTAACTATTGTCATGGATGACATAGAATGATTTTTAATCTGGTTAAAAATAAAGAATTCACTTCTGTATTTCACATTGTTTGGCACATTTTCTAGTTTAGTTACTAAATGAACTAAGCATGAACAAACACCATGTCAGATGTAAAGGAAAAAATAATGTTTCAGCACCAGATAAGAAAGGCCATTTCACAAGAGATTCCCTTTTCTTTATCACATAAAGAATTTTTTGACTTTGGCATTCCTTTTTTTGGATAAAGAGACCTGGGCCTAAAAGAAACAAATATAACACAAACTAGGGTGATTTGGAGACATAAGACAATGTCTTACACAATAGCTTACAAAAAAAACCCCAAAACAGCAGCAGAGATATTACAAAGTATGTTCAGGTGTAGGTCTTTGGTAATTACTTTTAAAATTAAAAGGTCGGTTACTTCCTAGAAAGGCTAGATGGAGCAAGGTGCCAGCAGAATGAGTCAAAGGTAAGGATTGCATTTGGTGTACTTGTTGTTCAGTGGCCTCTCAGAGTAGATGAAGGCATCTATCTTCCATGGTAGGTATTAAAAAATTAATGAAGTTAAAAGAATCATACCAGCAATTAGAACAGGATGCTAATGGTACGTTTGTGCCAGGTTTAACACACTTTTTATGTTACCACTGAGTCAGTACAGCTATTATAGATATCATAAGTTCCAAAAGTGACTTTTTGAAGGTATCTTCTGAAAGGTTAAAAAGGTAGTGCAGCTACAGCTAATTAGGTGAAGCCCCTGCTTACAAGGCAAATAATTATTTGTGGTTTTACTACTAATTCTCCTCAGAAATTGCATTTTCTGTAGACAACAATCATCTACTTATTTTACCTTTCTTGTAGTCTGGGGATATAGCATAAAATGGAGAATTTTCATTTGTTTCATTTCACTACTCCTATACCTACAGCAGGTGTCTGAGTCATTCTGTAATTCCCAAAGGTGAAATCAGAGTCACAGGGAGCAAAATGACTAAGAACATAATGGAACAGAATATTCCCAGTCTCCTCACACAAGCAGTTCAGCAGTAGGAAAACATATTTTATTTGCTTTCCAGTAACTTTATTATCACCTGATGTTCTCCCCAGCATAGCAAATAATTGTGTACTGTCTTGATTAATGATGGCAATACATCCAAGGAGCTAAGAGTGCTTTTATGGTTAATGTTATGTAGCTACACATACCAAAAAAAAAAAAAAAAAATCAAACAAAAATAACTCAAAAAAATGTGATATAATACTTTTCACTGGTAAAACAAACAAACAAAAAAAACCAAAAAAAACACAAAACCCTTCATCATCACCACTAATTGCACCACATAAATAACATCAGAAAAAGGCACATGAAAAAGACATAGCAATTAATAATTAAAATTTATCCCTTGCTCTGTAGTTCTACAAAACAGCTGAACATGCAGTTCAGTGAAACAGAGAAACCATTACCTTTTGTAATGCAGTCTTAGGGGATTGAGGTACTATAATAGAGAAAGGCAGGCTATATTTAAAGGCAGCTGCATGAAAGCAGTCTCATTCAACTGTAGACAACTTTTAAAGGCCATGATTACTAGAAATTCAGTTGTTTATTCTGCTTCATCAATAGAATCAAATTTCAATTGGTCTCCGTACATTTACATGCATAAAACAGGTAATTACACATTAAGCTGTCTGCTTTTCACATGCAGTTATACCTTCCATGTGCAAATGGGTCAGTTTTACAGATTTATTGAAAAGTTCATCAACATTAGACAAACATTGTTGTAACTGGTAATCAGACTGAATAAGAATAAAAGGAAGAGCCCTAATTTTAATCACTCCTCCTATTCACTTAGAGTTAACATTAGATTTTTCCTCCCAGACTAGTGCATTCTGTGGTTTTTGTAACTTCTCTTGCAGGGGAGCTGCCCCATCTCCCCACCCCATTCCGTATACTCCCTATTTTGATTATACATTTAATTGAAAAGCTAGCAAGTGCAATGCACAGATGTTTGTCACCAGATACTGAGAAACCATGATTTCTGTAAATTATCACTATTGACAATTACTCAGTATACTTCATGACAGTACTTTGTGCAGTGTGCACAAGAATCTATGAATTTCTTTAATGCTTTGAAGTAACATGTCATGCTAGGGACCCTTATCACTATCAAAACTAAGGGTATGGGAAGAAACCTGTTTTCTTTGCAATATTTTACTCCAGTCAGATGTTCTACCCTACAAAATTCACCCCATTGTTTTTATTGAGAAGTGATGCCAAGGCAAATTTCTTTGATGTGGGGCATTTGGCCCAGCCTGGCAGGGCACTCCAGCAGCTCTTGTTCGTAATCATTTCATTCATTTTTTATTTATCTAGTCATCCACCTATCCAGACCACAATATGCTACAAGGATATTGCAGGAGAGTGTCAAAAGCCTTGCTAAAATTGAGGTAAATGGCATGCACTGCCTTCTCCTCTTCCATAAATCCAATCTAGTTAGTCTAGAGGCAATCATGTTGGTCCAGCACAATTTACTCTTGGTGAATCCATCCTGGCTCTTCCCAGTCACCTTCTTTTTCAAGTGCTCAGAAATGTGGTCCAAGAAGACTCATTCTATGTTTTTCCCAGGGATCAAGGAGAGGAAAACTTGTTACTGATTTGTTATTTGAGCTGATTTTAATGATTTTTGGTGATTTGGATTTAAATAAGGAATGATTTAGAGTAACCATACAACTAGTTATGCTTCTACAAAGTCCTTTGTAAAGTCCCAGGCTAAGGCCACATAGGCTGGTAATAATCATTAACCAGATTTCTATTCAAAGACTAAGACTCATGATGAGGTACTATTGTTAGACTGTTCAGTAAGGATGATTTACTGCCCTGTAGACCAGATGTTCTATAAGTTACATTGTGAAAGGGCTTTGAAGCATGTTCAAACTGCAATGTGAGCCAAAGTCCTTGAGTCAAGGGCATTGGAGCGTCTTTCTTTTAGGTCAGTAGTTCGTGGTGGTCTCAAAAGCAGCCCCTCGACTCATTTTAGGACTCAAGTGCGCATGACCGGAAAGAAGTGAGAATAAGAAAATGAGTTACAGGAATTATCATGTTTATGTATGAGATCTTGATTAATATTTATTACTGTATCCTACATAATCAGCATGCTACACAAGTTAGGTGTGCGCTGTTGGTGAGACAACTCCCCTGTGCACCTGGCTGTTAATAAAGGAGTGTCTTCTTATCTACATCACATTGGTGTCAATAAGTTATTTTATCCCGTTTTGGTGACAGACTGGCCTGTATTTAACTGGACTGACTTTTTGGACTTTTTTGAAGGTTGGTAAAAATTTGTTTTTCTTCACCTACTGAGGACGTCTGGTCCCCAGAACCTTTCAAAGATGGTAGAAAATGGCCTTACTGTGATATCTGCTGTGCACTCTCAGCACTCTGTGACTGACCAATAACCCTCTACCACAGAAGAAGGCTCAGAGGAGATGGGCAAGGGTGATGTGCCCATGAAGCTTAGGGAATAATGTGGGGTATGACTAACCACAGCTGCTGCAAAGAAGCTGACTTTATCGCAACACAAAAGAGACCAAAGGGTGGCCTTTGTTTTAGGTAAACAGCTATCAACAGTTAAGTGGATCAAGTGGTGGTATAAATTTTTCTTCCTGAGTTCGTTAAGAGAATGTGTATGTCTCCCTGAGTTAGACAGACCAGCATGGGGAAAATGAGTATGTGTCTCAGTACAACATAGAGTATAAAATGCAGAAAACTAGCAAAGGAATTCTGAAGAGAGCAATGGGCTCAAGCTGGCTTCAGCCCATGTATGCCCCCCCAGCAACTGGGGAGGACCAGCATTGTGACAGTCAGCATGTTATAGAGACCAGTAATGGGAATCACATTGATACTCTGACTAAACTGTGTATTGCAATCAGTATACTTTTGTTAAGTGTAATTTACATTTGCATTGTGTTTTCAGTATATTTTGTATCCCTTTGCTAAAACAGAAATCCTGTGTAACATCAACTGTCCTCAGATAAATAAATTTTACATAAAACATTTACAACCTCAACACGTGAAATATCCAAAAGAACCTGGTCAGACAGTATGGGACACTGACACACCCTCAGATGCAGCATATCCAGTCCCAAGGATTTATATGTGTCAAGTTCTCAAAAGTAATCTTTGACTAGATGCCCTTCTTCTGCTCATGGTTATTCTGCCTCTTAGAAAAAGCATAGAAGATATTGTTGGTGAAGATCAAGGCAAGGAAGGTATCTGGTACCTTACACTTACCTGTGACTGTGTTCACTAAATCACCTTCACTATTCAGGATCAGGCCTGTTTTCTCCTTATTCAGCCTTGTTAGAAATGTATCATATTAGAAAAACTCTTATTGTTGCCCTTGCAAGTGTCAGCTTTAGTTGAGCTTTAGCTTTTCTAACACCACCTCTACATGTCCAGACCTATCTGTGAGACTTCTGCCTTTATGAGACCAAAGACCTGAAAACAACTCAAATTTATGATAATCCACATTCATGCAGGTAGTTAATTTTCTCCAACACCATAAACTCTCCCAATATCAAGAGTGATCTGTATACCAAGATGGGCTGAGAGATTTTACTTAGGTTTGCAGTTCCAAATGGGAACTCCCATGGACCCAGGAAAATGTTGAAAGAAAGTAATAGCTGGAGAGCATATTAGCTCACTGCAGTGAAGTACATAAAAATGCCTCTGTCATTCACTTCAGTGCCTTTGACAAATGAACAACAGTACAGACATACCAATAAAGATGCAGTCCAACTGATACTCAGTAGAAAATATTATGTACTGAGATTTATGAGAACCACAATGGATAACAGCATCACATTCCTACCCAATATGGCAAGGTTGGAAGTAGTTTTTCTCAATCTAAAAGAAACTACAAATGTAGCTTTTTACTCAGACAAATTAAGCCATTACAAACAATGTAACATTTATGCATTTGTCCTTGCCTGTTTAAATCCAACTATTCCAAACAAAGTTTTGCCGGTTTTTTACATCTTTTTAGAGAAATTATAAGTTTTGCTCATTATATATGAATTTAAGCATCAAAGCCATTTGGGAAAAAATCACAAATGGGGTAATTAACTGAAAATGGAAGAGGTTTCCAGTCCTCATGAAAAAAAGATTAATAAGCACTGACTTTAAACAGTGTCTTAAGGAGAATACTCATCATGTGCATAGCAAAAACCTTATTCTGTTGATATCAGATTCTGTATGACCAAGGAAAAAAAAAAAGAAATTTTGGACTATTATTAATTGTATATTACCATAATCAAAGAGTCTATGAAAGAATTTGATCTATATTGTGTTACAAGCTAAAAAGAAGGTAGAAAGACCATTACTTCATAAACTTTAAGAAATTATTTCTTAGTCCTTATAAAACACAGGGACAAACCAGACACAGATTAATTCTATAAATTTCTTACATGAAATGGCTCCATAAATTAGAAGTCTGCCACTACAAAACAAGGGGAGAATACCTGAAATAAAAATTAAACATACACAAAAAAGGTATCCTATTGCCCACATTGAGAATTTACAAATTAATCTGAATATTGAATATTTTTATTCAGGATTATATAGATTAGTTTAATATAGAACAGTAAAATATATTCTGTAGAGAGGTATCTCTTTGTTAGTATGAGGTGGATTCACCTGTTCGGAATCTGTACTAATAACAGACAGAGGCTTTGCTTAATGATTTCTAGGTAAGTCTTATTTAGGAGAAGGAACATTACTTACTACTAAAAATAATTGAAGTTGACTTCAGTAATTGGCAACATCACTATTACATGATGGTTTTTTCCATTAAGTAGGATTTGCAATTTGACCAGGCTGAGCTGAAAATACAACAGTCATTGTAACAGAGGCCTTTGAATATATGTGCATATACATATATATTCCATATTACATCAACATCCATCTAACTGTAAAATCATAGTTTGTTTTTAAAAAATTGTTTAATATTTAAACACAGCTTTCATCATGCATGATAAATGACATTCATTTTGCAGGTAAATGGCATTGAATTTCAATTGACAAACACACTGGAAATTATTTTACGATAATTTTTGGCAAAGTAACAAATTTCAGCTCAATAAGAGACAGGGCACTCTTTCCTTGCTTTGAGCTAAAGGCACTAATTTTGTGGGGCATACATTATAAATTCAATTAAAAAATTCAGCAGGAAAAGGTGACTCTGACATCTATAAATTGTTGAGATACACCACTAAATCAACATAAATGTGAACTGTTCCATTGAAAATATCCCTAGGTAAGAAAGATTTTTCTTATGACTCACTGAACATTGCTGTCCTTACATTCCTACAGCAAAGTTGAATAAAAATGCCTTTTAGGGAAGAACAGAGATTTTTATAAATGATGGGGAAACACAAAGCCACTTTATTGTTTTTACAGAAATGACAGAGGGTCATGCACTCATGAAAGCTAAGGCTAGTGGATTTACACAGCCACCAGTCCTCTTGAATTGTTCCAGTTTCTCCTCAAATGCCTTACAACCTGTCACAGAGAGTTAAGAAAAACATAGAGATCACAGGACCTCAATTCTACCAAGGGCTTCAAGTCATAAATAATTACCATTAACATCAGACTTAGGTGGAAACAGATAACAGGAAGAAAGGTGGAACAATTTAGGGGTATGAGTATGACATACTCATTTTGTTTTCAGACTGAGCCTGCATCTGAGTGCAGGAAAAACCCATAATCAAATATACTTTTGGACCCACAAGGTCAGGGAAGAGTAACATCTTTATACTTTATTTCTATCTATATTAGAAAATGAGAGCATACAAGAAAGTAGAGGTAAAAGAAAACTGGTACATTGCTTTATATTCTGCATATTCTGGAAATTAAAATATTTAAAGAACATTTTAAAAAAGGAAAGAAGTTTTGTTCTTGGGTGAGTAAAAGGACTGTAATATTGTGAAATGGAATATATTATATCAGCACATCCTTTCAACCTAAAATTCCAGAATCAAGATGTAGATAGCTTCCTGACACCAATTTTTATCCCTATCACAGAAGCCTCATTGTCTTGCAAGAGTTTTTCTTATTTCTCAAAAACAACTCATCAAATAACTAACAATATGTAGTACTTTTCCAGTTGTCTAATAAACTTTCAGTTAAACTCACATGAAATAAGTATTAGGTAGTCATTAGTCTATGTTCATCAGACTTCTGATTTACTTAGTAGAGAGCAAGAATAATCATTCCAGCTATCTCATTTAGCCAAGCCTTAATAGAATTAATATAGTGCTCTCTCTTAAAACCCGTTATTACACAAAGCCATTGTTATTCCATTTTGTGGTTAAATTTCAGATGTTTTGACAGGTAGAAATTTTGACAGACTTGAATTTTTTGCCTGAGTAAGATCTACAGATCTTGGTGCTCTGAATTAACATTTGAGCTACAAGTTCAAATTATATAAACCACCAGATATAACACCATTGTAACCAGAAAATGTTTAGAACAACTCCCTACAACAGCAGGTACAGTGTCTATTTGTGATCAATAACTTCCTTACTCAGAGGTTTTGCTGGAGTGAGAAAATTGTGCAGCTTCATCTTGCCCTCTTACACTGATGTTTATTACATTAGATTGCAATATGATATGCATTTCCTAAGCAGTCACTGTGTTATTGCTCCTTTCATCTTAAATTCATTTTCCACTGATGCTGTGTTAATCTTTCTCAGTGTTTCAGATATAACAGCAGTTTTCTTTTTTTAGGTCCATTTTTTTCTTTTTTAAATAGAAACTCTTTCTAGGGCAAATCCTAATCCTTTCTCCCAGTGATATAGCTGGAGAATCACCTGAATGCCAGAGAAGCAGTATAAGGAGACCAGAACACAGGCGAAGGACAGATCATGCTCTCTCTGCATGCTATGGAACAGTCTTCGAAAGTACTGACAGAAGAGTCTGTTCCGATCCAATGTTAAGGGAGGTTAATGTCCCAATCCAATGTCAGAGGAAGTTTCGATATGATCCCAGGAGGAGATTAAGACACAAACAAGGTCAAATGCTGTACACCCAAACCAGTTTTTATTATTAAAAGCAAAGAGGTGTAGCGATCGAATAAAAAGAAAGGACAGAAATCAAGCAAGCATCCAGAATAGACTTGCAAGAATAGTCATTACCATGAATCCAGCGGCGTCCCATTGGTCCTCAGTCTTCAGTTCGTTGACGGTGGGTGCACACACAATGAAGTTTTCTGTTGCCTTTTTAAGTTCATTGTATCAGCTGATTAGCATATCTGCCCACCTTTAGTTTTTCCTCTGGTCCCACAGGTTTTGGCGGACTTCATGTTTCTGGACCAATGACCTGGCTTCTGGGGCAGAAATTCTCGCCTCTTATCAGTTCATTAACAATGCATGCATGGTGTCTGGCCTACACAATAGAGTTACAAATGGCTGCATGATGGACCCACTGATAAACATTTAGTTTCTGCTCAGTCCATGTCTCCCCCTTTGAAGCTTATCTAAGAGGTCTGACAATGCAACTGCAAGGGAGTAGGGGGTGCATCCTTTGATACACTCCTGCTTCCTTGGGTGACATTCCTTAGACTAATCCAAAGGCCGCAGCAGCTTGTCCTTGAGGTCTGTACAGATACAAGCAAGCTTTGAGACAGCCATTTGACATTTCAGTCTCTCACACATGAAAAACAGTTTTTATTATTAAAAGCAAAGAGTGATAGTAATTGGACAGAATGGAAGGAAAAGACAGAAATCAAGCAAGCATCCAGAATAGAGTCACAAGAATAAGCACCACTACGGATCCAGCCGAGTCCTGTTGGTCCTCAGTCTTCAGTTCTTCGGTGGTGGGTACACCCACATCAAACTTCTCTGTCACCTTTTAAGCTCATCTTATCAGCTGATTTGCATACTAGACAAAGAGAGGCAGGTATTCCAGGAATTCATGTCCATGAGAAATTGAGTTGGTGGTCATATGTGCCCTGCCCACTTTTGGTTTTGCCTCAGTTCCCACAGATCTACTGACTTCATGCTTCTTGAGCAATCATCTGACTTCTGGGACAAAAATGATCCTCTTAGTTCTTATCACTTCCTCACTGGTAAAGTGCAAAGTCATTTGCAAGGCATGCACGGCATCTGGCGAACACAATAGAGCCACAGAGTACTGGGCTTACATAGAATGGAGACAGTGATCAGCGGTCCTTGTGCTTGGTGAGAAACACCTGGTTTCACTCAGTCTAGGTTTCCCCTCTTTGAGGCTTATCTAAGGATATATATCAATACAACCACAAGGGACTGAAAGGGTGAATCCTTTGATACACTCCTGCTTCCTTGGGTGCTATTCCTTAGATTAATTACAAAGGCCACAGCTGGTCCTTGATAAATGTTCGAGGCATTACTGACACCACCCTGTGACTCAAAGCATACACACAAGCAAGATTTGAGACAATCATTTGACATTTCTGTCTCTCACAGAGAGTTAGAGAGAAGAGCCCGAATTCATAAAAGGTACGAGGTAATAGACTCACAGACATGAACATTAAGAAGCATATTGCATTGTTTTTGAGGGAGGAAGACAGGACTATGAAGGCATTTTGCTGCAGTTTTCTAGACGATGGGAAGGATCCATAGTATTTATTTCCTTACTTACTTGAATTTGAAGAATGGAACTGGTTTTGGTTCTTGTGTTCTTCCTTGCATTTCAATAAAACTACTAATGGCTTAACAGTCTGAAAATATATTTTCAGCATTCTACTTCTCTTGTTTATAACTGATATTTTTTAATACATCAATAGGTATTCTACTGCTATTAAAAGGCACAATTATGATCATAAATGTCAAAAAGAAAGACATGGAAATAAATTACAATCTAATAAAATGGATAGAAACATCAAAGCATAAAGCTCCCCAAACCATCAGCACTTTCCTCTCCAATCCCTTACCCTCAGTCATCTACTGCCCAATAGACATCTCATCCCTTTCAGAATAAAACGTAAGAGGAGAGCATACAGAAGCCCTATTTTAGTGAACTATAGCTCTGTATTTTATATTTGCATTGAGCTGAAATCTTGCACGGCAGATGAGGATTTATGAAAATTTGCTTTTATGCATAGCATTATATGTAAAACATTTTCTCTGTTTATTAGTGCAATCATAATCCTTTTAGCCATAAGGCAAGATAGTTGTCACATTGAAGGTTAAGGGGTAACTTCTTCTTCTGCAGTACTTTTTATTTCATTTCACTTCATAATGAGCAAACAGGTTTCATAATGGGAAAAAGTTTCGAAAAACAGTGAGCCAGAGGCAAGGGCTAACTTTCCACACAGAGTTTCAAGTTCCAGTACCGAAATGCTAGAAATTGCTATTGTGCATGCTGGCAGTTGGGCTTCAACATTTCAGACGCTGAGCAAGCTATACTCTGTGACTTCTTCCTCTCCTAACTTTTCTGCACTGTTAGCAGAGTGAAAACCCACCATGTGCTTCTCTGGTGATGACGGTCCTGCTGGCTGTCCCTGGCTACTGTTGCTGCTCCCTGATCTACCCTGACCCTGGGTACTGTGGAGCTGAAATTTGTCCCCCTCCCTGCTTTGCTGCCACTCTCAGTGCTCAGCTCTGTGCCCCTTGCACAGCAGCTCCCTGCGGCCATGCAGTATCTCTCCCTGACAGCATTTCTGTTGCTGATGATACTTAACAACCTTAACAGACCAAATTCAGCTACCACTGGCAAAAAGCATATCTTTACAGATGCCAAAACTCAATGGTTGTCACAAACTACTCAGGACAATTCTTCCAAATAAATGTTTTGGACATTTATCCAAATGTCTCTGCTTTGCTTAATGCATATGGTGTTAAAACCACCAGCGTTCTAGGTGTGGTAATTTCTGTTGCAGAAATTAGTCAGAAATGTTTGTTGTCTCAGATAACTTCAAGCTTCGTTCTTTACCTGCAGCTTTTTTCTACTCCTTATTTATCACTGAAGTACACCTTCCACTTCCCATCTCTTTTAGAATTAGAGTTTTCATGCATCACTGCTTTTGCTGTTAGGATCTAAACCAAAATATAATCCTATTAACCTGGGTGACAAAGGGCAAGTAGATATTTCCTCATGACACAGTTTGTTCAGTCAGCAATTCACAGCACTGAAAATAACTGATTGCTGACTTCTGGTTTACTTGTCTGTTTCCTTGGAGAGATTATTTTGGTTAATTTCATGTAATCAACCAAAACATAAAGCAGATAAATTGAAACTCATGCAAAGTTATTAGAAATTTCCTGATTGTCCACAATCAAATTATTACCAGAAACTTTATGAGTAGTAAAAAAACAATACAAGACCCCTTCTCTTGGCATAAAGTTACACCTAATTAATTAAACATGTCATTTTTTGTCTCTCAAGACTACAGCAATTACTATTTTGCAGATGTCCCACGCTCCATTATTAACTTTTCCTACGCAACCCAACATCTAAAATTACTTTTCTTGTTAAGAGAAAATTAAATCAAAATGTCAATATACTACCGTTTGGGAGTATTTTTTTCTGTACCTCTTAGAAGGTAAAGACTGCTAGCAGTTGCAAAGAAATAGATCCCTGTGTGCAAATATTTGTAAAAAATAAACAAAACACCCACAAATTTATCAAATACATATCCTGACATGTATTACATACTCCTCTGAAATCCTTCATTCTCCCTTTCCTCTTCAGAGTCCAAAGCAAGATTCATGATGGACTTAGAATCTCCTGGAGCCATGGAGACTAATGAAGTCTGCTGTAGAGGAAAGTTACTTGTTCAAAACAAATAAATCCTTTTTTGCAAAATTCTTCAAATTTTATTTCAGCATGCATGAAAGACATAGAAGCCTACAGGCAAATAAAAGTACGTAAAACAGATTTATTATGCAGTGTAGCAAAATGGTGAAGAAAGTAGGACAGAGAAAGAAAGAGAGAAAAAGAGAAAGAGAGAGAGAAAGACAGAGAAAGAGAGAGAGAAAGATAGAGAAAGAGAGAGAGAAAGAGAGAGAGAGAAAGAGAGAGAGGGAGAGAGGGAGAGAGGAAGAGAGGGAGAGAGGAAGAGAGAAACAGAGAAACAGAGAAAGAGAAAGAGAGAGAAAGAGAGAAAGAAAGAGAGAAAGGAAGAGAGGAAGAAAGGAAGGAAGAGAGGAAAAAAGGAAGGAAGAGAGGAAAAAAGGAAGGAATGAAGGAAGAGAGGAAGAGAGGAAGAGAGGAAGAGAGGAAGGAAGAGAGGTAGGAAGAGAGGAAGAGAGGAAAAGAAAGAAAGAAAGAAAGAAAGAAAGAAAGAAAGAAAGAAAGAAAGAAAGAAAGAAAGAAAGAAAGAAAGAAAGAAAGAAAGAAAGAAAGAAAGAAAGAAAGAAAGAAAGAAAGAAACAACTATCATCTATGTATATGCATTGTTACAAAAAACGGCCAGATACCACAACTTTCCCACAAGATTCCTCTTGTGAATGCATTTACTTGTGCAATTATTTTAAAAATAAGTTCATGTCTATTACAAGGAAGTTTGTTCAGTGTCATGGACCTGAGCATTTATTGGGATAATTAAAATATTTTAAAGTCAAAACTGTCTTTAAGAAAAGGCATAGGAAATAATTCAGTCACAACTTTATTTTACTTTTCTATGTCCTCATCCAAATGAAACATAAAAGCATCTTTGATATAGTAAAAATTCACTAAGACACAGACTATTTTTGATGCTTAACACATTTATTCATGCACTATGTATTTTATGTCCCAGCTCTTTCTTTTTCCCCCTTCTTATCTCCCATAATTTACCTAAAATAGAAATGGTGGAAACAATTCCATTCTTAATCTAAGTGACATTGAAATGAGATAGAAATATACTTTGTATACTATGTTCCTTAAACTATTATTCACTGCTCCATATATCTGCCTTTTTTGCCTTTCACAATTTTGCTGTAGATTTAAGATTAAATGTTATTTAGTCTCTCTATTGAGTATTTCTGTGCAGGTATAAAAATGTACTTGTCTTAACTGTAAGTGTAAGACAAGCCACAACTGTGTTCAGTGACTGAACACCTGTCAGTAAAATTAAGTGCATGATTTTGACTGTGTCATTTTAGCAGATATTAAGTAAATGTTAAAGAAGACTAGGGCCACCAGAAAGCAAATGTCAGAGGACACATTGCAAACCCCAAACCACATGCCATAGATAAACCCTGTCAAACTCCTTTTCCTAGATTCATTGATTTCAAGGTCAGAGAGAATAAATCAATTCTGACCTTCTTTCTGTCACAGGGTCCTACAGTTCATGTGGTCTTCTCTGCATAGAGACAGACAGTCTTCACAGGGAATGCCTGCAGGTTTGCCATTAAATACAATTGTATCTTCCTCAGGCCCGTATTATACTCAGAAGTACTTCTCCTTTGTGTCTATAATCTTCTACAGCCTTAAACCTCACACACAGATATGCAGAGAACCGCTGGTTGAGCTCAATCAGTAGTTAACAGAAATAACAGCTGCAATCTCCTCGGAAGAAATCATAACAGAGCTGGAGGCTATTTTTTCCTTTTTTCTCTGAGTGCAGATTTGTGAAGGTTTTGAAGTGCTTTTATGCTCTGCCTTCTCAGACACTTCTTATGGTCAGTTATGTGGCCCATGACATTCAACATAATTATTTGCAACTTCTTATCAGTTCAAGCATTTAGGAGATAAATACCATGCAAAGGTAAATACCATGCAGTACTGTTTAATATCTTCATCAATGACATAGGCAGAGGGATCGAGTGCACCCTCAGCAAGTTTGCAGACAACACCAAGCTGAGTGGTGCAGTTGACACACCTGAGGGATGGCCTGCCATCCAGCCGGACCTGGACTAGCTTGAGAAGTGGGTCCATGTGAAATTCATTAGGACAAGTGCAAGGTATCAATACAGGCTGGGAGAATGAAGAGATTGGGAGCAGCTAAATTCAAAAGGACTTGGGGGTATTAGTGGATGAAAAGATAGCAATGTGCACTTGCAGCCCAGAAATGTCGCAGTAGAGACAGACACAACAAACATCAGATTGTGTGAAATGACCAAAATGGCTGCAAAAGCACCTTTATTGTTCTAACAAGCCTTTTTATAACCTTCTTCAAAGTAGGTGTTCATACAGGATTGGTTTACTTTAGTAACTAACAGTTCACGATTGGGTGATAGTTTCTTGCCTGAATCATCAGGACAGTTCTTCTTATCTTAGTTCTCTAATCTTGTTTCCATGGCACTTCTCGGGACTTTCTGGCCTCTCATGGATACACTGGAATCTCGTCAAGGTTAAATTCTTCTTCAGTTAGACTAGAGGCAGAACCGCTGCCTCCCCCAACACAGAAAGCCAACCATATCCTGAGTTGCATCAAAAGAAGCATGCCCAGCAGGTTCAGGGAGACAATTCTCTCCCTCTACTCCACTCTGGTGAGACCCCGCCTGCAGCACTGCATCCAGCTCTGGAGTCCTCAGCACAGGAAAGACATTTCCTTGTTGGAGCAGGTCCAGAGAAGGGCCAGGAAAATGATCAGAGGGATGGAACATGTCTCCTGTGAAGACAGGCTGAGATTTGGGGTTGTTCAGCCTGGAGAAGAGAAGGCTCCAGGAGACTGTATTGTGGCCTTTCAATACTTAAAGGGGGCTTATAAGAAAAATTGAAACAAACTTTTTAGCAGGGCCTGTTGTGATAGGACAAGGGGTAATGTTTTTAAACTAAAAGAGGGTAAATTTAGACTAGATATAAGGAAGAAATCTTTTACAATGAGAGTGGATAAACACTGTAACAGGTAGATACCCCATTCCCAGAAAAATTCAAGATCTGGCTGGACAGGGCTCTGAGCAACCTGATCTAGTTGAAGATGTCCCTGCTCATTGCAGGGGGTGTTAGACTAGATGACCTTTAATGGTCCCTTCCAACCCAACTATTCTATGATTTTATGATTCAATGATTCTATGATTCAGTCCACTTCTAGCACTGCAGCCATCTAGCTACTTTAGTTCTATGTTTTGCCAAAGATGTTTTGCAATACAACTAATTAGGCTAAATAAAGCATAACACTAGGGTATCAATACTGGTTCAGAGGAATTTTACATATTTTACTGTGGCATTAAGATATGCTATGTAGATGTAGGCTGGTGTGCAAGATAAAACCCATCTCTTCACACAGGGTGTTTTTTAGAAAGAAGCAGGCTATTATTCCTGTAAAATAAAATTCCTGGGAATAAGAGAAACATTTCACATAACTACTAGGGCTTATTACCCAACCAAAATAGCTAGGTTTTGCTACAAAGGCATATATGCTTAGATATGCTCGTTAGGGCATCCAAACCTTTTTCATCAATGTTTATAAAACATCCATCTGTATGATAATTCAAACATAAACTCCACAGGGAGAAGTGACTCCCAACATACCTTTCAGTGTGACTGTGGCAAAGGAAAACAGAACAGGACTAACAAGAAGACATGAAGTGGGAAGCCGAGTGCGTCAACTATTTGTGGTGGAATTTTGTAGGGCTTAGAAAGAAACCTGCACTGTATCACACTATGTGGGTGGCTTTCTCACAAAAAACAGTATACACCCAGCACCACAAATAAATATATCTGGTATTAGTCACTATTAATATCTTGCAGTAAAAACAATAAATAAATATTATTAACATAATTTATAATAAATTTAAGTAATTAATAAACAAAATGCTAAGCGTGAACAGGGCATAGAAGATGTGATACATTAGTAAACTAGGAAAGAGAAACATCATGTATACCCAGAGGGCAGGGTCAGAAATACTTCACCTGAAAGAGATGAAAATCAGATTACTTTAGTAATCGGAGTGACATAATGGATGTGAAAGGAGAATGATGATAAAACAAAGGGATAAAAATGGAGAATAGGAAGATGCTTGAGACACAGGAGAGTTCTGAGTCATATGGTAGCTCACTAGTTTCATTTTCAGACAAAAAAGGACAAGTGTAATGGAAACAACTGATAGATACCACTACTCATCCAGATTTATTGGGGAATTCAAAGAACTCTAAAAGCCCAATGACTAGCCATTAATATCAATGCACAACTGTCATATTTAAAAGAAGGAGATGACAATTTACAGGTAAGAAGCTGAAATTTCTAGTTCCCTCATTTTAAAGCCCTGATGAAGAAATGCAACAGCAAAACAACTTGTCTTCTCAGTTTAGCTATAATCTGACCTTCACAAAGAAAGTGTTATTCAGTAACTATTTTCTTGTGTCAGTGACACAGCCAATGTCTAAAAGGAGTTCAGATAGCTTGGGGAAAAAAAAAAAAAGTTTCAAGAAATTCTCATTGTTGCTTTTTACTGTGAAATTAGATATCCTAAAATTTTCTGAACCTTTTTGCATTTACTTTCAGTGGACACTTCAGGTTTTGAAATGTACTTGACCAAATTTATGACGAAACCAAATTTTACATTTCCCATTGCTGAGTACTTGCACTGTAGCACATTTAAGATGAGATACTGCATTGCTTATGAGAACAGAGCAACAGCATTCTCAAAGGTACTACAGGTAGACTTTTTACCAAACTTTTATAAACATAATTATACACAGCATTTTGGTCTTTGTAGTGAACTGAAATTTTCTTGATGCAAAAGTTGGAACAAGTTCCTTTTTGCATAAGGCTAATCAGTCTGGATGATACACAACACATTAAGTGTAAATAGGTTCCTTAAGAAAATGGTTTTGCCTAGGAATTTTTCAGGGTAGAATAGCAGTAGCAACAAACAAACAGGATTGGAAACATCCATTTAACAGTGGTATCTGAAAGGACACTTGGTAAAACAAGACACAACTTGAAATAGTGGAAGACAAAATAACAAACATGGGAAAAGACCACATGGCATACAAACTACTCTGAAGAGTTTGCATTCCTCCTTCCAGTGTTCAATTAATAAAACACAGCACCATGAGGGCTGCTACAGGGGAAAACCAATTCTGGCTCAGCCAGACCCGATACAAATTATTGAGCTGTTTAGTAACAAATGTCAGACAAAGGATTTCAGATTCCAAGCCAGTTTATTTATAGGACAGGTCAGGAATAGGCTTAAGTCTGGACATTTCTAAAGCCCAAATCAGTCACTGAATTTTTCACATTGATTCAATTCTTAACTTCTTAGTAGACCCTCTTCTATAATGGGAAGAGTGGGTAAAGATCAAAAAGTGATCAAGTAATTTTTGTAGAATCTCCACTAAGGTATTAGGAATGAATGAAGTGTCCAATGTTCTTTGGGCACTTCACTACTCATCAGATGGAATATATTGTATTTGGGTTAAGAATGGGACATTAGTCACTGCATACAACAAAGTCTGAGAGAAAAGAATTAAAATATGCCTGATATACACTAATGTGACTTCTGCTTTGATTTTAACATGTAAATCTCTTAAATTTGACTTGTAAACATCTGTCATATAAAAGGTATTTAATTTGTGTATTTGTAAATACACTTTATGGAACACTTTCTTAGCTTATTGAATGAGGATAAATAACACTGAAATTTCATTTTAGAGAAACACTGGGAAAAAGCAGCTACAAGGGACAAACGTTTCATACCACCTTTTCTCCAGTGTTTACTAAGTAATCTTAATATCTCTTTCCCTCACTGTCCCTTTCATAAAATTAATCAATATATGATTGGTACAGATTATTCTTCTACAACTATGTCATAATAACAGTGCCTATAAATGTTCCCTTTCAGATTCACTCAGTAACAACTGGTGACAAATATCTTGACTTTAGGAGACTCCTTTATATGCCATTAATGATTATTTTTTAGTCTTTAACATATCTGTTCCTCAAGATACAGCCAATTAATGCATCTTCATCCTCCCAAATGCTTAAGGCAAAGAAAGTTGTATTGCTGGCTTCAATTCACTGAGTGACTTCCCACTTGTGTGTCTGTTACTTGTTCTGCAGTACCTAAAATCATGGGAGAAGAGAATTTATTGGCATGTAAGAAAGTGCTACAATTCAACTCAGCCCTTCATAGACTTCCAGAACTTTTCCATATAAAAGTCTAGAGTTACTTCTTATTTCATCTCTGGACCGCTTGGCAGTGGTACTGTTGGAAAAGAATACACACAAAAATTTCTACAAGGGCTCTTATGAGATTACAGCCTCCTTGAGGTACAAGTTCAGAAGAGTGGTTAGTCTCTCAAGATCACACTCAAACCACAGCTAAAAGCAGAACACAGTCTGTCTCCAGTGCTGAATCCAAAGGTGACTGAAAGGTTGAGATTCTGTTCTGAACTCCCCTGAATTCCTTTATGATAAACTCAAGTAGTTGCAGTTAGAAAATTGATATATTTCTACTCCTACTGGGTAATAGGCCTATGGATTCATTAAACCCTGAACATCAGGAAGATTTGAGGCCAGGACATGAGCCAACTTTATGGTTTCCAAGACTAACAAAGGGTAGCCTGTGTGGCTAGCAACTGCATTACGAAATTGCAGTGTCAAACCTGAACCATCACCTGAAGTGTTCAACTGCTCATGATGGGAATGATGACTTCACCTGTCACAAAATGATGACAACACTTGCTTCTGTCGATCATATACAGGGTGAAAAATATTATGTATACATAGGAAGCAAAAATATGATTTGATTCAGAAATGTACATTGCTGTACTCACCAAAGTTAAAACCCTCCACAAAACAATTTCACTAAATACCAGCTTTCCAACATCTGCACAAAATGGAGAAATCCATTACTAACATTACAGCATGCAGATGACACAATGTCAAATTCCCTTTACATACATCACAGCATGATTTTCATCTCTCCCTCTCTCTTCCCATGACTGGCACTTAGATGCCTGTAACAGAGTGTAGGAGAAACAGGAAGAGAAAAAAACTATTAAAAGAATAATAATGAAAAAAAAAGTGGGGTTTTTTTAATGAATGTGGAGTGTGAGTGCACTTAATTGGGAGAGAGATTTACTGAATTAATTTCTTTCTTCTCCCCCCTTTCTCTCTAAGCTCAATGCTTTATAATTACAATCCAACATGTAGTATAGAACATCAGCTACTGTATCCTTTTGGCTTTCTATTTTTCTGATTTTCTATTTCAGTAACTATTCACTAATTCACAACAGCGGAAATTTAAACCACAGATCTGTCCTACACACAGTCCTCACTACGTTCTCAAGTATGCACAGATGCAGTCCAAAATTGTAGTCCTCATTACTCAGGCAAAATTCTCATTCACTGGCCCTTCTTTCTCATAAATGTTTTAGCATTTGGTATGTCAAGTAAGTCAGACTAGACAGGTACACACTGACCAGTATCTGGACTTATTATTTACTCTAGCAAAAGTGGTTTAATTCAGTATTCACAGTTCATATCATCAGTATCACAACCATGTTTCTGCTAGGTACAAGTGAAGCTTTTGACTCAAGAAGTTTGTGAGGCAGACACAGAGCAAAGTATTCACTCAGATCAATAATGTTACAGGTTGTTCTCAGGCATAATGGAACAGTACATTACTCAAGCAAGAGACTGAATTTTCCCATAGTGTGTCATGCTCCTATATTAATATTTCAGACATTTATTCTTTTCTATTTGATTGAGGCTTTTCTTAAGCTATACACGGAACTCATAAGGAACATTAAAATTTGAGTTCACAAAAAGTAGGATGAAACAGAGGAAAGCACAACATTTCTCATATTTCTTTGGTTTAGAAGGAGCATGTTCTTTATTCCTATGGTGGGTTGACCCTGGCTGATGCCAGGTGCCCACCAAAGCCACTCTATCACTCCCTCTCCTCCACTGGACAGGAGAGAGGAAAATATAATGAAAGGCTCATGGACTGAGATAAGGACAGGGGGAGATCACTCACTAATTACCATCACGGGCAAAAAGGACATGGGGAAATTAGTTTAATTTATTACCAACCAAATCAGAGTACAATAATGAGAAATAAAACCAAATCTTAAAAACTCCTTCCCTCCCACCCCTCCCTTCTTCCCAGGCTTAACTTTACTCGCAGTTTCTCTACCTTCTGCCCCACAGCAGTTCAGGGCAACTCAGAATGGAGGTTGTTTCACATGTAGTTTCTGCTGCTCCTTCCTCCTCAGAGGGAGGACTCCTCACACTCTTCCCCTGCTCCAGCGTGGGGTATCTCCCATAGGAGACAGCCCTTCACAAACTGTTCCATTGTGGGTCCCTTCCATGGGGTGTAGTCTTTCAGGAACAGACCACTCGAGCACCGGTCCCCTGCAGGGTCGCAAGTCACAGAATCACAGAATCATCTAGGTTGGAAAAGACCTTGAAGATCATCTAGTCCAACCGTTAACCTAGCACTGACAGTTTCCAACTACACCATATCCCTCAGCGCTATGTCGACCCTACTGTTAAACACCTCCAGGGGTGGGGACTCCACCACTGCCCTGGGCAGCCCATTCCAACGCCTAACAACCCGTTCTGTAAAGAAATACTTCCTAATATCTAGTCTAAACCTTACCTGGCACAACTTGAGGCCATTACCTCTTGTCTTATCACTCATTACTTGGTTAAAGAGACTCATCCCCAGCTCTCTGCAACCTCCTTTCACGTAGTTGTAGAGGGCGATGAGGTCTCCCCTCAGCTTCCTCTTCTCCAAACTAAACAACCCCAGTTCCCTCAGCCGCTCCTCGTAAGACATGTGCTCCAGACCCTTCACCAGCTTCAGTGCCCTTCTTTGGACACACTCGAGTAATTCAATGTCCTTTTTGTAGTGAGGGGCCCAAAACTGAACACAGTATTCGAGGTGCAGCCTCACCAGTGCCGTGTACACAGGCAAGATCACTTCCCTGTCCCTGCTGGCCACGCTATTTTGATATAAGCCAGGATGCCATTGGCCTTCTTGGCCACCTGGGCACACTGCTGGCTCATGTTCAGCTGGCTGTCAATCAACACCCCCAGGTCCCTCTCTGACTGGCAGCTCTCCAGCCACTCCTCCCCAAGCCTGTAGCGCTGCTGGGGGTTGTTGTGGCCAAAGTGCAGAACCCGGCATTTGGCCTTATTGAAGCTCATACAATTGGCCTTAGCCCATCGCTCCAGCCTGTCCAGATCTCTCTGCAGACCCTCCCTACCCTCGAGCAGATCAACACTCCCACCCAACTTGGTGTCATCTGCAAACTTACTGAGGGTGCACTCGATCCCCTCATCTAGATCATCAATAAAGATGTTAAACAGGAATGGCCCCAAAACCGAGCCCTGGGGGACACCACTCGTGACCAGCCACCAACTGGATTTAACTCCATTCACCACAACTCTTTGGGCCCAGCCATCCAGACAGTTTTTTACCCAGCAAAGCGTGCGATCATCCAAGCCTCGAGCAGACAGTTTTGCCAGGAGAATGCTGTGGGAAACGGTGTCAAAGGCCTTACTGAAGTCAAGGTAGACAACATCCACAGCCTTTCCCTCATCCAATGAGCAGGTCACCCTGTCGTAGAAGGAGATCAGGTTTTTCAAGCAGGACCTGCCTTTCATACCCGTGCTGACTGGGCCTGATCATCTGGTTGTCTGTCACGGATGGAGGTATTGACACAGTAATGTTTAGTAAGAGATCTAGGTTTATTAATAACTAACAGCAATTTATTATTATAAAATAATTCAGAAATACTAAAAGAAAGAAAAGCGACTTATTCAGATTCTAAAATGACAAGATTCACACTAACTTACTTAACGGCACCTTTATATATATATATACACATGCGTGCACATAACAAAATGGACAAACATACAGAAACAAAGGTTTTCGGACTCAGTAGAATGAACACAGAACGGACATACACACACAGAAACAAGGGTACGTACCCACACACACACACACACACACAGAGTAAAGAGAAGCTAGCTCAAAGAAAATTTCCCTCTCGAGTTTAGAGCAAATACTCACAATGCCTTGGCATTCCTCAACGGGCGATAATTGAGACTCGAGCGGGGGACTTCGCCCTGGCCTTCCGTCTGGAGCAGACGACACCTTAAGGGTTTGGTACCTGAGAGGCGTCCCAGCTCAGGGGAGATGCTGGTCACAGGCCGCTGCGATCCAGGAGAGCTCAAAGGGTCTCCCTGGTGGTCGCCATTTATAGGGTCCAAGATAATTGACTTTTGTCAAATGCCTTCTGGTGCCTTCCAGCAGTTACAAAAGAATTTGATTAATGTGCGACTCTGTTATTGTTCCCATTTGACCACATCCCAGGCACAGGTGTGCCAGGCCCTTAGGAGTTGATGGGCCATTATAGCTGTTTCCGAGCAATCGGGAGGGGCAGGAGCCAGGCTCCTTAACATTGTCAGTCCTTATCTCCACAGATTGGTGTATAGCTTTGAGGATGTGGGTGGAATCGCACCTAGCACCAAGCAGCTCAAAAAAGGAGGCGGGGGGGGGGGGGGGGGGGGGGGCGGGGCGGTAAGAATTGCACCACCACATTGTCCCGCATGTGTTGTGTGATGTTACTCTGGATGAGCTGCTCCATCAGCTTCCCGAGCACCGAAGTCAAGCTGACAGGCCTGTAATTTCCTGGATCATCCTTCCAACCCTTCTTATAGATAGGCGTACATTGGCCAGTTTCCAATCTGTCGGGACCTCCCCGGTCAGCCAGGACTGCTGGTAAATGATAGAAAGCGGCTTGGCGAGCACCCCAGCCAGCTCCTTCAGCACCCTTGGGTGTCCTGCCAAGAAACTTGCTCCATCATGGACTCCTCTCTCCATGGGTCCACAGGTCCTGCCAGGACCCTGCTCCAGTGCAGGCTTCCCATGAGGTCACAGCCTTCTTTGAAATCCCCCTGCTCTGGTCCAGGGTCCTCCATGAGCTGCAGGTGGGTATCTGTTCCACCATTAACCTCCATGGGCTGCAGGAGAACAGCCTGCCTCACCATGGTCTTCAGCGTGGTGAGGCAGAGGAATCTCTGCTTTGGTGCCTGGAGCATCTCCTCCCCTTTCTTCTTCACTGACCTTGGTGTCTGCAGAGTTGTTTCTCATATCCTCACTCCTCTGTTCCAGCTGCAATTGCACAGGTTTTTTCCCCCTTCTTAAGTCTGTTATCACAGAGGTGCTGCCATTGTCACTGAAGGGCTTGGCCTTGGCCAGCAGTGAGTCTATCCTGGAGCTGGCTGGCATTGGCTCTATCAGACACAGAGGAAGCTTCTAGCAGCTTCTCACAGAAGCCACCCCTGTAACCCCCCCACTACCAAAACCTTGTCATACAAATCCAATACAATTCCACAATTCCTCCCCTTCATACAATACAACTGTGCCCAGACAACACAGTTTTCTCTCCAAAATTAATTTATTCACTCCCCTAGCCAAGCTATTGCCGGGGCATTACATAAAATAAGGTTCTCTCCAGCTGAATGATACTAGATAAAGCAACCTGATGCTTCTTCTGTTTGGGAAGGAAGTCAAACAGATGATACAAGTGTTGAAATTGCACCCCATTACAGTGAAACAGGAAAGAAATATTATGCATAAGAAACCTTACATGAAAGAACATAGACCTTGAAGAACTACAGTTATGGGAGGCAAAGGTAGATTTCTGACCATGTTTTTCTGTTTTGCCAATTTCTTTAATTTACCTTCAAATAACATGCTTCAGCCTTTGCATACAGGAAACAGATTAATGATTAAAATGGTTCACTTATCTGTACAATGACTCAAGTACTTTATTAAATAACGTATAGGAATCAGGCTTTAGGTTAGATCATTCTCCTTTCAAAACCATGACCTTTTGTAGATGCCAACAACAAAATCTTCCTACAGTTCTGACACACAGTTTTTCTGTTTCAATTCTCAGTTTTCACATGAGACTGAAGGCAAATAAAAATGAAACAAGAACCACAACTTTGACTACTGTCAAGTTTGATAGATACAATGGTAAATCTCAGGTTATGACTCAAGTCTTGTGCAACAACAGTAAACATATTTTCTGTCCTAAAAAAACTTACATACATCAATTTATACTGTGAAGTTAAAGCACTTTTCAGACCAAAAGGTATTAAATTCTTAATACATGATGGAGAAAGGAAATATTAATTTCTTTTGTTGGGGTTTTTTTGTTGGTTTTTTTTTTTGTTTTAGTTTTTGTAAGGAATTATCAAATCTTAATATCATATATTGCAATTTTTACAGCTAAGATTTCCATTGTTCTTGTTCATCTGCTTCTATGCATGTTTGTGAAGGTAATGCAAGTAGGCAGTAAAGATTCCTTGCCCTAGAAACCAGAAGGAAAAATGAGAAAAACAACAGAAATCCAAACCTTTTAATTTTTTTCCCTACCATCATCACATAGAAACAAATTAGTTGATCACTAACAAGAATCTAAGCCAAAAGAAAATTCTCAAAGAGTGCTGGAAAAATTGGTCACATGAATTAGTCAGGAAATTAAAGGATTGAACTGTCTCTGTCTCCTTTGGTCCAGAGCCACAAAAACATACCATGTCAAAATTCCACTACAATTTACATAAATTCTAAAAAATGAGCTTGCTTAGAGAAATGATCCCTTGAGAATCTCACAGAATCACAGAATGGCTGGGGTGGGAAGGGACATCTGGAGGTCATCTTCTCTAAATCCCCCTGCTCAAGCAGGGCCACCTAGAGCAGGTTGTCCAAGACATGTCCAGAGAGCTTTTGGATGCCTCCTAGGATCGAGACTCCACAACCTGTCTGGGCAACTTCCCAGTGCTCATTCACCCTCACAGTGATTCCTGATGTTCAGTGTTTCCTCATAGTGTTTCCTGATGTTCAAATGGAAGCCCTTCTGTTTCAGTTTCTGCCCACTGTCTCTAGTCTTGTCAGTGGGCACCACTGAAAAGAGCCTGGTTCCCTCTTCTTTGCACCCTCCTTTCAGGTATTTATACAAATTAGTAAGATCCCCCCTGAGCTTTCTCTTTTCCATGCTGAATAGTCCCAGATCTCAGGCTTTCCTCATATGTGAGGAGGTCCATTCCCTTAATTATCTTTGTGGCCCTTTACACTCTCCAGTATGTTCACATCTCTCTTGTACTGCAGAGCCCAGAATTGGACCCAGCACTCCAGATGTGGCCTCACCAGTGCTGAGTAGAGAGGAAGTAGCCCCTCCTTTGACCTCCTGGCAACACTCCTGCTAATACAGCTCAGGATACTGTTAACCCACTTTGCCACAAGGGCACATAGTTAGCTAATGTTCAACCTGGTGCCCACCAGGACCCCCACAGACTTTTCTGAAAAGCTGTTTTGCAGTCAGTGGTCCCACAGCCTGGGGTTGTTCCCCTTCAGGTGCAGGACTTTGCATTTCCCCTTGTTGAACCACTCCCAACTGAGGAAATGAACCCCAGTCTCCTGCATGACAGGTGGGGATACTCACTACTGTACAAACAAGGAAATCTAAGCAATGTTTGACACACTATACAGTGTTGAAGGAACTGTAATGTAACCACCTCATTTCTACCATCATGTTGTTTGGTAACAAAAAATCCATTTTCTCTAGATAATCCTAACCAGAGAAAATCCCCTCTCTAATGTTTTTTTACCTTATTATTCTATCATGTAGGACAAACCAAAATAAATAAAGTTTAAAAAAATGCTGTAGTAATAAAGCAAACCAAAACCAATTATTAATTGTATTTCTACCAGATATTAAATGGTTTGGCAGCCCAATGTGTACAGTTCAACAATGAAGATCAAATTCTGGAATGACCTTCATAAAATCATTAGATTTGAAAAAAACCCAAGTATTTCTATAACCCTCACTTAAAAGACATGGCCCATATTTTTATTCTGCTTCTGTTCAAGACACTTTCTCAGTTTGAGAGAGTGGCTCTTTATGAAAATGGTAACTTATATGTATAGTTACTCCATTTCACTTCAGAGTCAAAAGACATTTGATAGAAAAATTTCATTGCGATTTCTGAACCCAATATTTAAAAGAATAAACCTGCTGCCTGGAATACCTGACTTAATAAAAGAACAAGCTGTAGTGTAGTTATACATAGAAAGAAGCTCAATTTTGTCTAACCATATTTGAAAGGATACTACGAATCATGGTGGGTTTTTTTACTGTTCTAATCAGAAACAGTAAATTTAAAAAGAAGTATTTATGTATATTATTCAAAGAATACAGAAAATTCTCTTAATCACTTTTTTACTTCATTGCCATTAGTACTTGGAACATTACTGGGAGAACACAGGTTTTTCAAATTATCACTGATAATATCTAGTAATTTTTATCTAAGAAATTATATATCACTTATTATGAAGACAGTCACTGAATGGCTCTTACTGAATAGCTGCTGACTGTGATGGAAAGCCAGTGCACAAAGTAAAATATTTTTTCCCCTTAATATTAAAATTCAAATTGCCTCCAGATTTGGAGGAACCAATTCGTACAAACATCATTCAGAAAAGATACAGAGTTTGTATTGCAGTGGTATGAAAATTAGATTAGAAATAGAAATATGATTTCTAAAGATTGAGAGCAGTATTGATTATAGCTGAACAAATAACAGGAAAGTTGTCTTATACAGATGTACTAATGAATGTAGAAATACTTAGCAGTATTGATTGCTGAATTTATAGGACTTCATTCAAATTGTCCTGCCATTAGTAAGTCCAGTCTACAGCCCATGAGTACAACAGCATTATGTGTTCAATAAATAAATAAATAACTATAAAGTGCATGGTAGTTTGTATAGCAGATCTCCAAATCGAAAGACAAACCCCAAACAGTTTATTAGAGGAAGTAAAACATGGGACAAGAACAGTGGACAGACAGGGATGTTTTGAAATATTTAAACCAAATGCTCATTCAACAGAGAGAAAAGATCCTTCAGTCATAAGTATATCTAAGAATTATTTTTGCAGATGCCTGCAGTATAGAAAAAATATGAAATTATTATATTGAAAATTAAGCATAAATGTTAGATTTTGAATGTTTTTTCAGCTTTTAAATTACAAAGAATGTAAGAATATCATCATAGAAATATCTTTGAGAGAAATTGATTTTGCTCCCTCTGTAAATCTTGTCAAATAGTAGAGGGCTCACAGAAGGGCCCTTCCTATGAACATGTTGCGTTGCAAAGCTAAAACAATGAAACGGTTAATTACATTTCAGTTCATTGACTCCCAGGGAGGAGATAAAAATGGAAATTTTCTAAATGTAATTCTTCTCTCTACAGAAACTCCATCCTATATGTTGAGGTGTGGTGGTTTGACCTTGGCTAAATGCCAGGTACCCACCAAGTCGCTCTATCACTTCCCCCCCTTTCCTCTTTTTTTCTCAATAGGGCAAAGAAGGGAAAGAAAATAAGATAGGAAAACAAAACAACCCTTGTGGGTAAAACAACAGCAGTTTTAATATAAGCAAAGCGAAGCAAAGGTCCGCGCGCGGAAGCAAAAAAAGAAAACAGATTTATTCTCTACTTCCCATGAACAGGCGATGTCGGGCCTTCTCAGGAAGCAGGGCTCTGATACGCGTAGCGGTTGCCTCGGAGGACCAAGGGTGACCCCACCCCCTTCCTCCTTTCTCCCAGCTTTATACTGAGCAGACGTCATATGGTATGGAATATCCCTTTGGTCAGTTCGGGTCAGCTGTCCTGGTTGTGTCCCCTCCCAAGATCTTGCCCACCCCGTCCCACTGTGGGGGGGGGGGAAATGTCAGAAAGAGCCTTGGTGCTGTGTAAGCACTACTCAGCAGTAGCCACAACACCAGTGTGCTATCAACACCCTGCCAGCTCCCAGCATAAAACACAGCACCATGAGGGCTGCTACAGGGGAAAACCAATTCTGGCTCAGCCAGACCCGATACAATCTCCACCCCTTATTCCATACCATTTACGTCATGCCCAGGTCCCACATAACACTCATTTATTCATTCCGTAAGCTTTCTTCACTCCTCTAGATGTTCAGTGACTTGGCTGCCATCTGTCAAGGTGGATGTTCAGGACAGAAGCAGTATGTTTGACTGTTGGACTCCAGCACCGGCTAGGTTTGGGTCATCATCGCATGTATCTGGTTCACTCTTCGTCGTTCCTACTTCCTCCATCACTTCCTGCAACATACAACTCAGCTCACAGATTATTTCCCCCCCAAGGTTAAATCTCCTTGAGGCACACACTGAGTAGCCCCATTCTCCCGCATTACCCACCAAGTACATCCAGGTCCCTGAGCAAAAACAATCCCACGAGTGGGCTTGCCTTTTCCCAAGGGAGGAGCAATCCATACTGCCTTCCCCAGCCATTTCCCTGTGTGTACTACAGGGACCTTATCTCCTCCCACAGTATGAAGGGGTTTTGTTTGGGCAGGACCAGGACGGTTAACAGATCCTCTGGTATTAATTAGCCAAGTGGCTTCTGCTAAATTTATATCCCAGTGTTTCCATCCCCCATTGTCCAATGCTCTCAACATAGTCTTCAACAGTCCATTGTATCTTTCAATCTTTCCAGACGCTTGTGGGTAATAAGGGATGTGATACACCCACTCAATGCCATGTTTCTTTGCCCAGGAGTTTATGAGATTATTTCGAAAATGGGTTCCATTGTCTGATTCGATTCTTTCAGGAGTACCATGTCGCCATAAAATTTGCCTTTCAAGACCTAAGATGGTATTTCGAGCAGTGGCATGATTTACAGGGTACATCTCAAGCCAACCAGTAGTTGCTTCCACCATAGTGAGTATGTAGCGCTTGCCTTGGCGTGTTCGTGGCAATGGTCCAATATAGTCAATTTGCCAGGCCTCACCATATCGAAAACTCAGCCATCGCCCTCTGTTCCAGGGAGACTTTACTCGTGTGGCTCGCTTGATTGCAGCACATGTTTCGCATTCATGAGTGACCTGTGAGATGGCCTCCATGGTCAGGTCCACCCCTCGATCACGAGCCCATCTGTACGTTGCATCTCTCCCGAGATGCCCGGATGTTTCATGGGCCCATCGAGCTACAAATAGTTCACCCTTGCGCTCCCAGTCCAGGTCCAGCCGAGCTACTTCAATTTTAGCAGCCTTGTCTACTTGCTCATTGTTTTGATGTTCTTCAGTGGCACGGCTTTTGGGCACGTGGGCATCTACATGACGTACCTTTAGAGCCACGTTTTCCACTCGGGCAGCGATGTCCTGCCACAGTGCAGCAGCCCAGATGGGTTTACCTCTGCGCTGCCAATTGGTCTTCTTCCACTCCTGTAGCCACCCCCACAGGGCATTAGCCACCATCCAGGAGTCAGTGTAGAGATACAGTACTGGCCACTTTTCTCGTTCAGCAATCTTTAGGGCTAGTTGGATCGCTTTTACTTCTGCAAACTGACTTGACTCGCCCTCTCCTTCAGTGGCCTCAACAACTTGCCTTGTGGGGCTCCACACAGCAGCTTTCCACTTTCGATGGTTTCCTACCACACGACAGGATCCATCAGTAAACAGAGCATACCGCCTTTCATCTTCTGGTAATTCGTTATATGGTGGTGCTTCTTGGGCACGAGCCACCTCCTCAGGCAGTGCTCCAAAATCTCTACCTTCTGGCCAGTCCATGATCTCTTCCAGGATTCCTGGACGGTTGGGTTTTCCCAGTCGAGCTCGTTGCGTGATTAACGCTACCCATTTACTCCAGGTAGCACTGGTTGCATGGTGTGTAGAAGGGATGTTTCCTTTGAACATCCAATGTAGTACAGGCAATCGCGGTGCCAAGAGGAGCTGTGCTTCTGTACCAACAACTTCGGAAGCGGCTCGAATCCCCTCATATGCTGCCAGAATCTCCTTTTCAGTTGGAGTGTAGTGGGCTTCTGATCCTCGATATCCCCGGCTCCAAAATCCTAATGGTCGACCCCGAGTTTCACCTGCTACCTTCTGCCAGAGGCTCCATGTGAGGCCATGCTCCCCAGTTGATGTGTAAAGTACATTTTGCACATCTGGTCCTGTCCGAACAGGCCCAAGAGCTACCGCCCGAGCTATCTCCTGTTTGATGTGCTCAAAGGCTTGTTGTTGCTCAAGACCCCACTCAAAATTGTTCTTCTTTCGGGTTACTTGATAGAGAGGGCTCACCAGCTGACTGTAACCTGGAATGTGCATCCTCCAAAATCCCACAAGTCCTAAGAAAGCTTGTGTTTCCTTCTTGTTGGTCGGTGGAGACATAGCTGCTATCTTGTTGACAACCTCCATAGGTACATGGCGGCGTCCATCTTGCCATTTTATTCCCAAGAACTGAATCTCCTGTGCTGGTCCCTTGACCTTGCTTTTCTTTATGGCAAACCCAGCTCTCAGAAGAATCTCAATTACTTTTTGTCCTTTCTTGAACACTTCTTCTGCCTTGTTGCCCCACACAATGATGTCATCGATGTACTGTAGATGTTCAGGGGCATCACCCTTTTCCAGTGCAGTTTGAATTAGTCCATGACAAATAGTGGGGCTGTGCTTCCACCCCTGGGGTAGTCGATTCCAGGTATATTGGACACCCCTCCACGTGAAAGCAAACTGTGGCCTGCACTCTTCTGCCAAAGGAATTGAAAAGAATGCATTGGCGATGTCGATTGTGGCGTACCACTTGGCTGCCTTTGACTCTAGTTCATACTGGAGCTCTAACATATCTGGTACAGCAGCACTCAGTGGTGGCGTCACTTCGTTCAGGCCACGATAGTCTACTGTCAACCTCCACCCTCCGTCAGACTTTCGCACTGGCCATATTGGGCTATTAAAAGGCGAATGTGTCTTACTGATGACACCTTGGGTCTCCAGTTGACGGATCAGTTCTTGGATGGGAGCCAGAGAGTCTCGGTTCGTGCGATACTGCCGTCGGTGCACGGTCCTCATGGCAATTGGCACCTGTTGTTCTTTAACTCGCAACAGTCCTACAACAAAAGGATCTCCTGAGAGGCCAGGCAGATTAGACAACTGTTTGACCTTCTCTGTGTTCACACTGGCCACACCAAAAGCCCATCGGTATCCTTTTGGGTCTTTGAAATACCCCCTCTTGAGGTAGTCAATGCCCAAGATACAAGGGGCTTCTGGGCCAGTTACAATGGGATGTTTTTCCCACTTATCCCCGGTCAAGCTAACCTCGGCCTCCAGTACTGACAGTTCTTGACATCCGCCTGTCACTCCTGAGATCCAGATAGGTTCTGCCCCTCTATAACTTGATGGCATTAATGTACACTGTGCCCCGGTATCGATCAAAGCCTGGTACTTCTGTGGATTTGATGTGCCAGGCCATCGAATCCACACTGTCCAATACACCCGATCATCCCTTTCCTCCTCCTGGCTGGAGGCAGGGGCCCTCTATTCCTGTTCTTGGTCAGAGTATTCACTGTCTGACCCTTGCTGTGCCAGGCCGGAAACTCCTTCATCAGGGCCAAGGGAGGTGATCTCAGTCTTCCTGTATCTGGGAGATCGCTGATTACTTTCTTGCGGTTTCACGCCAGCTACATTAACAACCTTCTTGGATGTTGTCTTCTTGGCAGGGGTCTTTCCTCGCAATTCACGTACACGAGCTTCCAATTTGAAGGTGGGTTGACCATCCCACTTCCTCATGTCCTCCCCCTGGTCACGCAGGAAGAACCAAAGTTCTCCACGTGTCATGTGCCTAGGTTTCCCTTTCCCTCTGACTGGGGTGGAAGAGAACCGATTTCTTGGGGTGCTCCTGACATCTAAGGCACTCGCCCGTAGAGATGAGGAGGTTCCAAGACTCTCTTCAAAGTTCTGAAGCCAGGAAGAGACTGCCTCCACAGTTGGCGTACATCTTAGTCCTTCTCCCATATCCATTTCTGGATAGTACATCGCAGCCAAGCCCGCAGAATACGAGGATGGTGCACCTTTAATCACCTTCCTCCACATGGCCCGTGTGCACAGGACATCCTCTGGATTTTTAGGGGCTTCATCATTATCTGGACCACTATAGATGACTTCCAGCACTGCTAGTTCTCTCAGGTACTGGACACCTTCATCCGCAGTAGCCCACTTCCCTGGGGAGTTGTCCGTAAGATCTTCCTTGAAAGGATATCTTGCTTTAACACTTGAAAGGAGCCATCTCCACAGACTGCAAATTCCTGTTTCTTTTCCAATTCCCCTTTCAATTCCTCGATCTCTAGCAAGGGAACCCAGCTGTTGGGCTTCCTTACCTTCCAGCTGCTGAGCATCAGCCCCATTATCCCAGCATCGAAGCAGCCAGGCAGCAATCCGCTCACCCGGCTGGCGGCTATAGTCTTTCCGCAGATCTCGCAGTTCTGATGATGTCAGGGACCGGGTAGTTTCTGCCTCCTGTTTAAGTTCTGTTATTCCCTCTTCTGACCCCTTTGCTGAAGGACCTGCTTCTTCCTCTTCTTTCTCCTCCCTTATTAATCGAGGGTATGGACCTGTTGTTCTCCTTGTCCACTGTTTCTTTTTTACTACTGGGGCAATCTCTGCTGTTATTGTTTTTGTTTGAGTTCCCGTTTCCACCACAGTCCTTTGAGAGCACTGAACTGCAGCTCGATAAGCATAGGCCAGGCCCCAGTACAGCGCTAGGAGTTGCTGATTTTCATCGGGATAGACAAGGCACCCTTCTATCAGGTGTTGTGTCAGTTTTGCGGGGTTGCTTGCCTGTTCAGGGGTAAGATCCCAGGCTACAGGAGGTGATAACCGTCCTAGGAATCTGCCCAAATCCTTCCACTCCCCCTGCCACCCAGGGACAGGCCGCCTCAGGGCACATTTTGGTATTCTCTCACCCAAAATTTGCTTTCTCTTACACCAAAAACCTAACGAGCTCCACACAGCCCACAATAGGCGAATAGCATTAAGGAACAGTATCAAAGAGCTAACATAAGGATTAATAAGTACTTCGGGAGCTTGCAGAATAAAACCACTCATGATGTTCCCAATTTCTTCCAGCATGTTCCCGAGCTTAGCAAAATAAAGATAAGCAGAGCAATAAACAAACCCGTGACCAGCACAAGAGCTTGTCGCTTACTAACTGCTATAGCTATAGCACAATTAATATAAAACTGCCGTTGTCCCGCCCCACGTTGGGCGCCAAAATAGACTGTGGTGGTTTGACCTTGGCTAAATGCCAGGTACCCACCAAGTCGCTCTATCACTTCCCCCCCCTTTCCCCTTTTTTTCTCAATAGGGCAAAGAAGGGAAAGAAAATAAGATAGGAAAACAAAACAACCCTTGTGGGTAAAACAACAGCAGTTTTAATATAAGCAAAGCGAAGCAAAGGTCCGCGCGCGGAAGCAAAAAAAGAAAACAGATTTATTCTCTACTTCCCATTAACAGGCGATGTCGGGCCTTCTCAGGAAGCAGGGCTCTGATACGCGTAGCGGTTGCCTCGGAGGACCAAGGGTGACCCCACCCCCTTCCTCCTTTCTCCCAGCTTTATACTGAGCAGACGTCATATGGTATGGAATATCCCTTTGGTCAGTTCGGGTCAGCTGTCCTGGTTGTGTCCCCTCCCAAGATCTTGCCCACCCCGTCCCACTGGGGGGGGGGGGGAAATGTCAGAAAGAGCCTTGGTGCTGTGTAAGCACTACTCAGCAGTAGCCACAACATCAGTGTGCTATCAACACCCTGCCAGCTCCCAGCATAAAACACAGCACCATGAGGGCTGCTACAGGGGAAAACCAATTCTGGCTCAGCCAGACCCGATACAGAGGACATCCAAGGACAGATATGATTGCTTCACTGAAGCAGAGTTTTCTAGCTACCCTCAAATAAAAAATATTTCATTAAAGAATTTCCCACTTACTCTGCATCATTATTCCTGTCAATACACTCCCAGGAAGGAAAGATGACAGTCATTCTAGTTGATATTGAGACCAATGATTTCCTCAATTGGTGATGAGATACTCTGAACCTCTGGCAGGGAATACAACAGAATTTTGTCATACTGTTCCTGCTACACAGAAATGTCAGATCAGGCATGAGAGTGCAAGAAAACCCTAAAACTGTCAGGCTAGTTTTACAGTCAATATCTTTCCTCCTTTTAAGAGTTTGTTGCTAGAGTGCAACAAAAAATAAGTACAGTCTGCTCACATAAAGTCTAAGAAGTTCAGTAACATTTTCATAAGTATGTCAAGGAAAGAATGGAGATTATAACATTAGTCAGGAAGAGCTGACGATACTATGGGACTTTGATAGCAAATGAGGATAACCACAAAATTCCTCCTTGACCCCAGTCATTTTATCTTATTATTGATATACCTGAGCCCAGTATAATTCCCTGCTGTACAAACGGGGACAGGCACCTTCATTGTTTAGCAAAAAGAGTAATACTGTAAATGGTTTTGTAACATACCACAGTAACTGTGATAAAACATTAACTGTTAATTTTCACAAATCCTCAGATGCAGTGTTTGGGTAATAGGAGTACCTAAAAAGAAGATTTCCATCAAATATATAGAACAAAATTATGTTTTTCCAGATACTTGGACATGAAATCAATTTGTTCACAGTTGTCTATTTCATCATCATCTGACAACATAGCATTTAACACTGTTTTGCTGATTAGAGATACCAATTAAACTCAGACACCAGAGTGAAAAGAGCAGGTGTATTTTACTAGAAATAACTAAATAATGTAACAGAATAATACAGAAAACATACAGTAAGAAAAGACAGAATAGTGCACTTAAACAAACAGGAAAATACAGGGTAATGCATCAAATCATTGTTACAAGAGAGAGAGAATAGTGATTAAGAAAGATCCATCACCACTTGCATACTTTACCATCATCCAGATCCGCAGTCGCTGGGCAGCCCCGGTTACAGCGAGGATTTGGAGAGCCTGTCCCGGCAAGTGGGAAATCCTACACGGTGCGTCCACCCATGCGTGAGGCTTCCAAAGTCGCTGTGAGCAGGTCCAGCCTTATATACCCAAAAATCAGTAAGCCAGAATAGCTGGCACCTTTGTTTTAAGCAGAAATATCTGGTTTCAATCTCACATTAGATTTCTTCAGAGCCTGGCCAGGGCTCAAGGGAGAAGCTACGGGAGTTTCCCTGCTTATCTAATTGGATTATGAGCAAGGTCTCACATCAGGTCCCAAGGCCAGAAAACTGCATGATCTTGTTATCCACACATAAAGAAAGATATACATTCAAGATAGCCACATCTTCCATGTGTATTTCATTAATGATTACATACTGAGTTAGCAGCTCGGCTCAGGGCCTTGTCACGTCCCGCTCAGACGAGGGAGACAAATGACTCAGATTCGCAAATCCCCAATGGAGTGGACAACAAGTCTCCAAGTCCAAACATTTATTAACTACCCACAATGTACTAATTGAACACACGATAATTGGCTAAGTATATAGCAAGTTGTGGCAAGCAATACAATATGCCTTGCATTTCTTAATAGGAAAGGGAAAAGGGGGAGATAGAGGGAATGGGGAAATACAGATCACCGGTCTGGGTTTCTGCGCTGATCCTGCCGGTGAGGGTTCCAGGAGGCAGCCGTCTTCTTCGTTTCACTGCACTCTCCAGGACCCCCCCTTTCTTCCCCCGCCTTGATTTATACCCACTTTCCTTGGGTCCATCCCCTAGGTCGATCCACACACCTACGTATCCCATGTACGGGGAGGGGTAAGGTGTTTCATGGGATGATGTAATTAGCATGATCATGTTAGCCTTTGTTAGCATATTGAGGGTGTTAACTTTAATATGCATTTCATGGATAATGAACCAAAGGTCATTCACCAGATAGATGGCCCTTGAAATTTGTCCAGGTGCACCAGAGCAGAGCCGTCCTGTCTTCACAGGGCTCCCTCCTCCAGCTGCATCTTGTGTTATTTGGGCAGCCTTATCAGCTTCGACCTCCACACTATCCACCCTGTGACTCATAGTTTTGTGAGTGTTTGAGGCATTTCTTCGGTCAGCCTCAACTTTTGCTTTCTCAGGCTGTTTTTCTTAGCTTCTAGCAGGCCTGGTTTCTTGTCTCTCACAGGCCTGTTGTTCAGGCTTCAATACTTCCACTTTTTACATCAGAATCGGTGGTTTAATACCTATTAGCACAATGGTTATCAGTTATAAAATAAACAGGATTCATCTATAGATCAACTCTGGCTTGGGCCGGTTTTCCAAGCCTTAGCACTTCAAACAGTCAGCTGGTTTTTGCTCATAATCTACTATTAATTTATCTGGTCTGGAAATTTAATGATGCCTTCAAAGTTTCATGCAGAGTAAGAAATTAATTTATAAACTGAATTTATTATACTGAATATTCAGCCTCTTTCTTGGGAATGCCTCATTTCAGTTTCATGCATTCATTAAGAAATAGAACTATACTGTGTGAAATGCAAATAATAGAATCAAATATATAATCTGTAAACAAGATGAACTGAAGCATGCCAGAGATTTGGTGTTCTTTAGAAGATATCTGAAAATATCATGAGAGATCACTGTCCCGATCCAATGTCGGGGGACGTTTCAATATGATCCCAAGAGCGAGATTAAGACACGAACGAGGTCAAATGCCGTATACCCAAAACAGGTTTTTATTATTAAAAAAGTGAAGGGGCTAGTGATAGGACAGAATGGAAGGAAAACACAGAAATAAAGCAAGCATGCAGGGTAGGGCTGCAAGAATAGTCACCACCATGGATCCAGCGGCGTCCTGTTGGTCCTCAGTCTTCAGTTCTTCGGTGGTGGGTGCACACAGATCTGGCTTCGATGGTGGATGCACACAGAGCAGTTTTCTGTTGCCTTTTTAGGTTCATCGTATCTGTTGATTAGCATATCCGCCCACCTTTAGTTTATTTTTCTCTGGTCCTAAAGGTTTTTGCTGCATCCACCTTCTGGGGCAGAAACGCTTGCTACACGATGGGGCCAGCTCAGTAAACTTCTGCCCCATTGAGGCTTATCTAAGGAGTCCGACAATGCAACTGCAAAGGAATGGGGGGGTACATACTTCAATACACTCCCGCTTCCCTGGGTGATACTCCCCAGACCAATCCACAGGCCGCAGCAACTTGTCCTTGAGGTTTGCACAGACAAAAGCGAGCTTTGGGACAGACATTTCAGTCTCTCACAGTCACACAATTGTGTCCCATCAGACACAGGTGTTTTACTCCAATGCATGCTACTATTGACCTATCATAAAATAACCATTGCCACTACAATAAAGGACTGACATTTTAATTATTCCAGCTCATAGAAGTTGCTCCTTCTATTCTGAACACTTTTGAAAGGTACTGAATTTCTTTACTGATACTTCTGTTCTCAAACACAAGGGGATTGGTTTTCTTTATTTTAATAAGCCATTAATGTTTTCTGACTTGGAGGAATCAGACAGCTAAAGCTAAATATTCAGTAGAGTAAGGTAAAACAATCAGGATGCAACTGAAAATCACTGAACAGCTTTTTTCATTCCATATAGTAACCATGGATATTTGCTAGCACCATGAAATTGGTGGATGCAGAGGAGCCATTTAAATATTTCATAACAATTTTATGACTTACAATTTTATAACTATCGTTCTAGTACAGTATCTTCAGTATTTGTATATTTTCCAAGAAAGCAGTTCCAAGATAAGGTCTCTGCAGGAAGTTAAACATTGCAAGTTGTAACATACCTATCTGTTCAGGATAAAGAGGGATATTAACAATGATTCTTCAATTTCTTATAACACACCAGATGAAAGAAATTAGTTTAATATCAACAAATAATGTTCTGTCATGACTATTTATTTCCCATAGAGTAAGCAGCTAGAAATATATTTTGACCACCCCTTAGGAAGACAAGTCATCATTTATGTGCTCTTTTAAAAGTTGCAATTTTCTCATTCATTTTAAAAAAGAAGGTGGGACAGTTTGTAGCCTTTAACTGAAGGTTTACCATTGCTTAATGGCTGAACAAGGTAACTAAAAATGAGCTGCAGTTTTCGCCTTCACCAAAGGAAAAAAAGAAATCTGCTTTGTTTATTCCTAGGGACATGAGATCAAATTACATATTCTCATCATGCAGCTCCATATAAACTGATTCTGCAGTTCCTCAGTTTCAGCTGAAATGAAAACTCACCATCTTTAACATTACCAAGAAGAACAAATATATATAATGTACAAGTATGTATATTATATAGATACGTACACATATATAAACATGTAAATATATATTATATATACTTATAAATATGTGTTTATACAATATACAAGTATGTATATAATATAAGTATTTATGCACATATGGTATTCTGAATTTTTGGAATTTGATATTTTGGTTCTGCTCTCTGGATTGCTCTGTATGTAACAGAACTGTATTAGTCAACACTGAAAGAATCCAAAGCAGTTTTTCCCCTTTTTACCACTGAAAGGCCTGTGGTAGGCAACTACACTTCCAAAAGTGAATTTTAGAAAGGAATTTGTTTTTGAGACAACCTGGCCTATGCACTTTTTACATTACTTTAGTGTGGTGTTCTCTTGTCACAAAACTGTATAGCTGAGGACACTGTCTTGTTCTTGGTTGTTTCTGTGTCTATGGACAGATAACCCTCTCTCACATTGCACTGTACTGGTACAAAGTTACTACTACTAGTCCATCTTTGAATACGTGTCTTGACTCACCCATGATGTCATCCTTCAGAAATCCCACTCCAAAATATGAAATAAATTTCTGTATTTAGGCATTTAAGCTGTTAGAGCAGAGAAATAAGCCACTGGCATAGACTGGTGAACAAGTAATTTCTTTTGCCATACACAGTGTCTACAACTGACCTCTACTTCAAGTACACAGACCACAACAGAACACCAGACAGCACCACCAACCACAAACAAGAAACTTTAAAGACCATAGAAGAGTCTGAAAATAATACTGGAAATAGAAGCAGTAATACTAAAAGCTTTAAAACTTTTAAATATTTGAAGTATCTTTAACAATTGTGTTGGTAATTACTGAAAATCAGAAGGGGAGAAAGTAGACTGTAAAGATGATGCAACTGCTAAGAATTTAATCCTGCAAAAAATTCTCACATGAGCAGGCCTTACTTCTGCTATAGCATTGCTAATTTCATAGATGCTATACATATTATTTTAATCTGAGAAGTAAACCCAGGCATGTTATTACAAAACCAGTATATGCATTAAAAATATATTTTACATTTCCTCTTGAATTTAGACAACTCAAGAACTATGATGCACTTCACCCTCATCTAAAAGATTTTGTATATATATACCTCAAAAAAAACTAAAAGCAAAACTTGTCTTTCACTTTCTGCTCCAAGCAAGAAATAGAGTTCAATTATGCAGTCAAAGAAAACAAACCCTAACATCTACTAGTTAGTAGGAAAGTTATCTTGCCTCTCCTCAGTAGATGTAAAAATGTATGTCCCAGGAAGTGCTGGAAAGAGTTGAACAATCTACCTTTCATTCCTTTCATATAGAGTGTGAGCATAGAGGTCCAGAATCTCAAAAAATGTCATGCAAAGGTTTCTGATTGGTTTGCCTTTACAGAAGAACTAATTAGGCTTGGTCATTTAAGCCTAGAAACCAGACAACAGAGAGGAGGCAATACAGGTCTCCAAAATCATTAGTGGCTGTGGTGGTTTAGCCTCTGCCGGGGTCTGAGACCACGCGGCCGCTGCCCCTCCCCCACAAAGGGAGTGAAATACAAAGCCCCAAGACTGAAATAAGGAAAGGTTTAATACAACAGTGCAATAGCAACACAACCAACAACAACAATAACAGTAATAGTGACAGCAATGAACAGAGCAAAATAGCTACCAAATACAGCAGTTTGAAGCACGATGTACAAAACCACGAGTGCACCGCGCCAGGAAAATGTGACCTGCCAGGATGTGACGTCCGCATGGTATCTGAATAACCCGGCTAGAGCTCCCCCCCACTGCTGGGGAAACTTAACCCTATCCTGGTTAAACCAGGACAGTGGCATAAACAGGACAGCCAGCGCAAGGACAAAAAGGCAACAAATAAACATAGCAAGATCAAAAGCAAATAAAAGGAGTTGTCCCTTTATTCAGTGTATATTTAAACTGAGGAGCTCTTTACCATCTTTTACCAAGTACATCAAGAATATACTTGGATTTAAATGAAGCTGATCAGGACTACAGGTATATAGAGCTTCATCGAAAAGAAACTGTAGCAAAAACATTCTAAAAAAACCTACCAAATCTTCTATCTGAGAAAAACTCTGAGCTGCAAAGCTTAGTAGGCTGGGACAAAACAAGTGTTGAGAGAATCATCAGAAGTGATTGTTCTGTTTTTGTGCTCTGAGGCAACCATTTCAGTACTCTTGACACCTGACTAGGTAGACCTTTTGTCTTCCCTGTTAGAGCCATTCTCTTATGTAAGCAACAACCCACAGAAGCAGCTATATCAACTGCATAGTGTGTTGATGGCACTGTACTTATACCACTGGTTTCCACAGAAGGTATACAGGATAAACACAATCTGGACCTAATAATACTAATTGCAGTATCATTGCTGATAGAAATGGGGGGGATCTGAATTTTAATTGTTCTCATTACTAAATGAGGTGCTGATGTAGTTCATTATGTAAGTTCTTTAATTATTTTATCCCTCATTTAATGAGCATTTCTACTGAGGCAGTGATACACTATATCACAGAAACTGCAACAAGAAGTCCAAGGGTAATCAAGAGAGCCTTCGGGAACTTGGTGTAATGGTCTGATGAAAACATAGTTAATGTCTCAACCATCCGGTAAAGAACTTTGGCAAAGGAAATGGATTCTATGGAAATGCTGAGGCTGTGCAGGTAATAGCAGGGAGGCGTGGCAAGAGGAGAGGGTCCTGCGGAGGTGAGACCACACTTCAGAGGCTGAACTTCCCTATCTTGAGTGTCTCTGTCAAAAGCCAATAGAGAAGCCATTTTCACAACATATGTGCCAAAAGGAAAGGTCAAACAATGCTCACACCTGCAAGTAGGGGGAAGCAACTCCCCAACAACCCCCAAGATCACCAACTAATTTCCAGAAGAATCTGAAGGTACAAACTGTGCATGTACCAAAAGCAAGGAGAATTCTAGAAGCATAAACTGCGTATGATGCCTAATTAGACAAACAAGTCCAAGTGCCCACCCAGAGGAAGGGCAAGGGATTATAAAAGGACACAAGTCAAAGCCCTGGGTGGCTGCACCCCTCCAGGACTGGACACCTAGGCTGGCTGGACCAACAATGGAACCAGGACTGCTGAAATCTTACTTTTTTTCTTTCTCTCTTTTCCTCTCTTCCCTTTTCTCTCCCATTCTTATTCTGTATGCCCACATATAAGGCAAGGCTTGTCGGGGCATATTTAAGGCTTTATTGGGGTATGTTATAAAATCTGCCACTAGTTGGTGTAAGTTTAATGCCTGTTGCAGAGGTTGCAAAGATTACTGACAAAGTTTCATGGCAATTATCCATTGTGAATTAATAAAAATTGAGGTTTGTGAATTGAAGAATCCTTGGTGTCGTTTCACGTTAAACCTGACCTGGGAATTGGCAAATCTGAGTAGCTGTCCCAAGAAATTGGGAAAGGACACTTAGGACAACTGGTCAAGGGATCAGGAGCACAAGTAGTGTTGTCCTGTACCCTTCCACTTTCAGGGAATGATGAGGAAAGAAAAAGGAAGACCCAGCAGATAAATGCCTGGCTCCAAGTCTGGTGTCACCACCAGAATTTTGGTTTTTTTGATCATGGGTCTGTCTACACGTTACTAGGCCTGCTAACAACAGACAGGGTATACCTGTCTCAAAGGGGGGAGAGGATCTTTGCATGGGAGTTAGCAGGGATCATTGAAAGAACTTTAAACTAGGTTTGAAGGGGAAAAGGGATAAAACCAGGCTCAGTAAAGATAAGCCTGGGGGCAGCACACCAATGTTTGAGGGACACTGTGCTAGCAAGGTCCTTCAGTCTGCCATCTCAGTAGAGGTAGGGGACAGAGATCCACATGGCAGAAAAGACGCAAGGGTTATTGATGTGTTAGAAACCGCAGAAGCACCTGAGAATGGTCATGTAGGAAATAGAGTTTCTCCCCTGTCATGGTTTGAGTCCAGAGGGAAACTGAGCACCACGTAGTCATTCACTCACTCCTTCCCCCTCAGGAATGGGAAGGAGAAAATAAAGCAAAAGGCTTGGGAATTGAAATAAGGACAAGGAGGGGTTACTCACCTATTACGGTCATGGACAAAAGACAGATCTATCATGGGAAGAAAAAGAACATTAACAATTCAAACACTAACAATAACACCACTTAACAAACAAAGTAGGACAATAAGAAATACAACCACATCTTAAAAACACATTTCCCCACCCCTTCCTTCTTCCCTGGCTCAACTTTGCTTCCAATTTCTCTACCTTCCCCCCACATAGCAGAACAGGGCAGAAGGGAATGGAGGTTACAGTCAGTCTGCCACTCCTTCCTCCTCAGGGGGAGGACTCCTCACATTCTCCACTGCTCCAGTGTGATGTTCCTCTCGCAGGAGACAGTCTTCCATAAACTTTCTCCAATGTGAGTCCTTCCCATGGGCTGCAGTCCTTCCCATGTTGCTCTGGCGTGGGTCACTCCTGCATAATGCAGTCCTCCCAGCACCAAACTACAACAGCTGGGGTTGCTTCTTCCCATAGAGTCCTGGTCTCCTTTGGGCACAGCCACCTGCTCCAGCATGGGGTCCTCCACAGGTTGCACGTGGATATCTGCTTCCCCATGGACCTTCATGGTGGCAGGGGAAGCAGCCTTCCATCTCATCATGGGATATACAGGGGGGCTCTCTACTCTGGTGTACCTCCCTCTTTCCTCCTTTCTTCTCTGACCTCAGTGTTCACATAGGTGTCCTCCTTGAAACTTGTCCTCACAACTACTCCCTCCTCCTCACAGGTTCACCTTCTTAAATATGTTATGGCAGAGGTGCAGCCACCGTCATTAGTTGGCTCAGCCTTGGAGCAGAGGCAGGTCCAACTTGGTGCCAAGGGAGATTCAAGAAGTTTCTCACAGTGTGCCACTGCTGTAGCCCCCTCCTCTGCTACCAAAAACCTCACCACACAAACTATCCTCAGAAGGAATAGGCAAGGAATGACAGGTGGTAGGGTAGCCCTGTATGTTAGGGAGTGTTTTGACTGTCTAGAATTTGATGATGGTGATGAAAGGGTTGAGTGTTTATGGGTAAGAATCAGGGGAAAGACCAACAAGGCAGATATCATGGTAGGATTCTGTTATAGACCACCTAACCAGGATGAAGAGACAGATGAAATATTCTATAAGCAGCTGGGAGAAGTCCCACAATCACTAGCCATTGTTCTCATGAGGGACTTCAACTTACCAGATGTCTGCTGGAAATACAATACATCGGAGAGAAAACAGTCTAAAAGTTTCCTGGAGTGTGTGGAGGATAACTTCTTGACACAGCTGATGAGGCAGCCAACTAGGGAAGGTGCCCCACTGGACCTGTTGTTTGTGAACAGAGAAATACTTGTGGGTGATGTGATTGTTGGAGGCTGTCTTGGGCACAGTGATCACGAAATGATAGAGTTTTTGATTCTCGAAGTCAGGAGGGTAGAACTCCTACCTTGGACTTACGGAGGGCAGACTTTGACCTGTTTAGGGACCTGGTTAACAGAGTCACTTGGGAGGCAGTCCTGAAGGGCAAAAGAGTCCAGGAAGGCTGGTCATTCTTCAAGAAGGAAATATTAAAGGCAGCAGACTGTCTCTATGTGCTGAAAGATGAGCCAGCAGGGAAGAAGATCTGCCTGGCTGAACAGAGAGCTTTGGCTGGAACTCAGGAAAAAAAAGTGAGTTTATGACCTTTGGAAGAAGGGCAAGAAACTCAGGAGGACTACAAGGACATTGTGAGGTTACACAGGAAGAAAATTAGAAGGGCCAAAACCCAACTAGAACTTAATCTGACTACTTCAGTAAAAAATGTTTCTATAAATACTTTCACATAAGAAGGCAGCTTAGGAGAATCTCCATCCTTTATTGCATGCAGAGGGAAACATAGTGACAAAGGCTGAGGTGAAGGTTGAGGTACTTAATGTCTTCTTTGCCTCAATCTTTAATGGTAAAACCAATTGTTCTCCAGGTACCCAGCCCCCTGAGCTGAAAGACAGGTAAAAGGAGAAGAATGAAGCCCTCACAATCCAAGCTGAAATGATTATCAACCTGATGCACCACTTAGACACACACAAGTCTATGAGGCTGGATGGGATCCACCCAAAGGTACTGAGGTAGCTGGTGGAAATGCTCACCAAGCCACTTTCCGTTATTTATCAGCAGTCCTGGCAAACCATGGAAGTCCCAGTTAACTCAAGGTTAGCAAACGTGACACTCATATTCAGGAGGGGTCAGAAGACAGATCTGGGGAACTACAGGTCTGCCAGTCTGACCTTGGTGCTGGAAAAGGATATGGAGCAGATCATTTTGAGTGCTATCACATAGCACATACAGGACAAGCAGACAATCAGGCCCAGTCAGCATGGATTTATAAAGGGCAGGTCCTGCTTGACTAACATGATCTCCTATGACCAGATGACTCCCTTAGTGGATGAGGGAAAGGCTGTGGATGTGGGAAAGGCTGTGGATGTTGTCTACCTGGACTTTAGTAAAGCCTCTGACACTGTTTCCCACAGCATCTTCCTGGAGAAACTGACTACTCATAGCTTGGACAGGTGTACTCTTCACTGAGTAATCAATTGGCTGGATGTCCAAGACCAAAGAATGGTGGTGAATGGAATTAAATCCAGTTGGCTACTGGTCACAAGTGGCATTCCACAGGGCTCGGTATTAAGAACAGATCTGTGAAAAATCTTTATCAATGATCTGGATGAGAGGATCAAGTGCACCCTTAGTAAGTTTGCAGATGACACCCAGTTAGGCAGGAGTGTTGATCTGCTTGAGGGAAGAAAGGCTCTACAGAGGGATCTAGATAGACTGGATTGATGGATATTTTGGGTTCAACAAGGCTAAGTGCCAGGCCCTGCACTTGGGTCACAAGAACCCTATTGTAATGCTACAGGCTTGGCGAAGAGTGACTGGAAATCTGGCGGAAAAGGACCTGGGGATGTTGGCCAACAGCTGGCTGAGTATGAGCTGGCAGTGTGCCCAGGTGTCCAAGAAGGCCTATAGCATCCTGGCTTGTAGCTGAAATACTATGGCCAGCAGGACTAGGGAAATGATTGTCCTCCTATACGTGGCGCTGATGAGGTCACACCTCTAATACTGTGTTCAGCTTTGGGCCCCTCACTACAAGAAAGATATTGAGGTGCTGCAACAGGTCCAAAGAAGAGCAACAAAGCTGATGAAGGGTCTAGAGAACAACTCTTATGAGGAACAGTTGAGGGTTGTTTAGCCTGAAGAAAATGAGGCTCATGGGAGACCTTATCACTCTACAACTATCTGAAAGAAGGTTGTAGCAAGGTGGGTGTTGGTCTCTTTTCCCAAGTTACAAGTGATAGAACAAGAGGAAATGGCCTCAAATTGCACCAGGTGAGGTTTAGATTTGATATTAGGAAAGATTTCTTCACTGAGAGGATTAGCAAGCATTGGAATAAGCTGCCCAGGGAAGTGGTTGAGTCACCATTCCTGGTGGTATTTAAAAGATGTGTATATCACAGAATCATAGAATCATTTAGGTTGGAAAAGACCTTTAAGATCATCAAGTTCAACCATTAACCTAGCACTGCGAAATCCACCACTAAATCATGTCCTTAACACCACACCTATATTCTTTTAAAGATGTGGTGCTTAGGGACATTGTTTAGTGGTGGACTTGGCAGTGTTAGTTTTATGGTTAGAGTCAATATCTTAAAGGTCTCTTCCAACTGAAATGATTCTATGATTCTATATAATTTTTGACCTCTTTTTAATGAAACATTGGGTTTCACATCTCCTTAAAAGACAAAGCTTTTTTCTATAATAATTTAAGAATGTGATGATTAAGATTTAGAAGACGGAACAGTGTTTAAAACCTGTCTGTGGAATTTTTGCAACAATAAAGGTCCTCTTTCTTCTGTCATATTTTATTTTGAATTGAACAGCTTGTCTTAACAGTTATATTAGAATAACACAAAAAACCACTCTGCTACAGATGAGGGAATAGTAAGGCTGGAAGGTAACCTAAGTGTTTGAAATTACTGATACATTCCTACTGGCATATTTTTTTCTTCTCAAGGTACATGGACCAGACTGAATTTATAGAATACTGTGTGTCACTACAAAATGTATGTATCTGTAGTGCACCATAGCTATATTCTTCATATTCAAATGAGGTCAAAGGAGTTTTTGCAGTCTCATTTGATTAAGTTCCAAAATATTACCCCAAGTTAATTTCTATTTTCCATCTACTTCAAATTAGTTGTACAAAAATATTCACTCAAAATTTAAAGTATCATTAAAAATATCTGTATAAGGCACTACATTGCACTGTGAACATGAAAGTTGATAAAGGCAATTAATCACTACTTCATGCAGCATCATGAAAACAAAACAAAAATGGTAGTGTAAGCTGGAGGCAAACTAATCCTGTGGTGCACATACTCATTTTGAAGTTACCAATAATTCAGAAATACACAAAGAAAAATTTATTATTTTTTTTAAATCATTATGGTAAGGAATAAGGACCTTAAAATCTTATCTCATGGCAATGAGAACAGTGATCACAAAAATTTGAGGGATCATGTTCTAAAATGCTACTGAATGGTATCCTAAGATTTTGTATTGGAAATTATTAACATAAACTGTCTACAAGGAGGAAAGGGAAAAAGAGAACGCTGCTGTATCTTGAGGACTACAATCACTCTCATCATTCACGTCTATGGAAAATCTGTTACAACTTCAAAAAGGAGATTTTTTTTTTTCTAATACCTTAGAGCACAGAATTGCTCTAAAATTCTTTGAGTTTTTCTTTGAAAATTCAAGGTCTAGCAAATGTCAAAATTTTATTAATCTTTCCTAAAAATAAAAAATCAACCACACATATAAAGAACTCCACTTGGTGAATTATTTCTTTAAGTATCTTAAATTACTGAAGTAGAGATTTATTGTTAAAATTGCTAAGACTGTTGCTGAAATCTCACTCAAATAAATAACCCTAGAGAGAAACATTATTATCTTAACGAGCTACAAAATCAAGCTGTTCCCTTAAGTCTTCCACACTCTGAGTACTTTCTTTATAAAAATCTTCTATACCCCCAAAACTACATTCAGTCTGTAAAATTATAACTACTACAGTCACAATATCAGTTCTTGTCTTGAGTAAACAGATAAAGCTCATATACAGTCAGTGTTATTTTCAGCTCCTACTATTGTGTGACCAGTGATGATCCCTTTACAAAGTTACAATATTAAACAACTTCACATCTGTGGGCTAGAATACCTGCCTGTATCTGACTGGAATTTAAATATATAAAAAGGACATATACACTCACAGTAAGCTGTTCATAACAACACACTTGTTGATTCTTCAAATGTGCTCTCAAGCAGAGAAACGAACAGACATCTACAACCCAGCAGTTGGACAGTGATTAAGCTATTAATCCTGTATTAGAGATGAAAAAGCTAAGACACTCAGAGGGGAAACTATTTTTGTCCCAAATTACACAGCAAGACAGTGACAAAACTGAGAACAAATAACAGAGAGGAGGTATCACAGTAATTTTTGAGCTTGTCCTTCATTTCCCAGACTCTGTCACTTCTCTGCATTAGTTTTTATTTGAACTAGAGTACTTTTGAGGGAAAAAAGCAACAACCTCAACCACTTCAGACTGCAATAACTAAGATACAAATTACAATGGATCAGGAAACTACTCTTCAGACAGAATCCAGCTTGGCTACCATAATGCCTAACCTAGGATTGCTTATTTACACATGCTCTGATGCTCGGCCCCCAGTTCCTTTCTATGTACAAAAATAAGTCCTCAGAGATTTCACAATACACATCCCCAGAACAAAATATCTAATGTGACTTTAATTAAAAACACATCTAGCAAAAAAATATTGTTCTTGAAGCACTGTAACTTTACTTTGTGAATGGAAAACTACTTCAATCTGTTCCCACTGGTGGAAGGAATTCTGTAGTCTGAAAAGGAACCAAACTCATAACCAAAGCATTGAAGAAAGGGAGACTGCTAATATGACAGACAATAATCACACAAAACCAGTTTTTGCAGAACTGAGGCCATTTGGGGTTCAATCAGGCAAGCAGCCAGACAGCTGAGAGTGCCAAGCACCTTAAAGAAGGATCTTAGACCTCATATTGCTGGACACTCCGTTTTTTTACAGGACTGTGTAAGAGAGGTGTCACTTTTCACTGCAATGTTACAAATATGTGGTTGACCAGAAAAAAAGTTTAAGAGGTTGTATCAGCAAATCAAGTGAGCAGATGTTACCCTTTGTATCTGTTGTACCATATGACATGGAGAAACAGTAATCTGTGTGGCAAATGGAGATAATAGTGTTCCTTTACCTTGCAGGTGTATCAGTTTGAATTACATGGGTAGTGTTACAGCAATCACTCCTGGTAACAGTCACCAGAGGTGATTTGGAATTTGACCTATTATTAGAATCCATGTTCTGCCAAAACAATTTTCATAATATTCCATGCCATAAGTCATACCCCAAACTCTGACAATCAGTAGATCACAATTCACACCTAGATCCAAAGTCATCAATGTACATATGAATTTGCAGGTAGCAATATGTTTTATATTAATCTGAAGGCATGTTTTCACTGCTTTATAATCTCCACACCTTTAGCTATTAGGTAATTTGCTTAAATCAAAAAGTCTTGACGTTAATAACCCCTTTCATAGATGGGCGCCTACCCAATACTGTCCTATCCAAAATGCACAGTAAAGTAACACTAGAGTTGCCTGTAGTTACAAGACTGAAGCAAGGCAGTATCAGACTAGCTAAAGGGGGTACTCACTCTATGTTTTCCTAACAGAGGGCATTGAATAATTTTGTATTCTGAATGTAAATTCCCTATCTCACTTCTGCACCACACCCAAAAAGCTGTCAGTTTGAAAAAAAATCTATTATGGATTTTGCTTACCTTTCATTACTAATGAATTATTGAATATATCATTCGGGGTGGTAGCATTGCCAAAACTGACCCCCTACTTCTCCCAAGCTTATACTTAAAAGTAGGCTTTTGAAAGAGATGAAAAGGAGAAGAAATGTTCTATTTCCAGCTTTGAGGAGGAGATTTACTGTGGAGGGGTTTCTTTTCTGGGTTGTTGTTTTTTTTTTTTTTTTTAATTAACAGGAAAGAAATATCAAGGTCATATTTGAATACTTGCCTGAATCATTATTAAGGCTATTTGTGCAAAAATACTAACAAAAATATCAGGGCTGTTTGGGGAATGTTTTTTGCTGAGGTTTTTTTTAAAGGTCAAGGTTGATCTATTTCAGATTTTTATTTTCTGAACAGCTGTATCCATTTTTCTTCGGTTTAATTCTATAAAACTTAGTACTTTAGTCTTTTTAGAAAGTATTTATGCTTCAAAAGATCTAGTAACGTAACTAAACTAGGTTAGGAATATATGCATAAAGAACAAATACTACTCCTATTAGAGGGACAGAAAAAAGAAAAAAGGTACTGTAAACTAATTTCTTGTTTATTTTCACTTATTTCATAAAAAGGACTTAATCTGATTCAAAGGAAAAGTTTAAATAGTTTAGTCTTGGATCTGCTTCTCCATTTGAACTCATGATGACCCTGAAATGACATTTCATGGTTTTTCTGGAGTGAATGCTGCCAGTCAGACATCTCCATTATCATGTCATGTAAAGAATATTTCACTGGACTTGCCCAGGCAATGCAGTTGTTTTAGAAAAAAGAGTAACTAGTGATTCATTGTGAACATTTTATAGTCCATCATGTGACTATGAGTGTAAAGTAAGCCTGCAACCCAAGAAAGAATGTGTCCCTGCAGAAATGCAAATTAAAGATGGAAGTCCAACTTCAAAACCTTCTCCTTTATCTACTTTCATCTCAGCTAAAAGATACCTTAGAAAATTCAGTGTGCTTGAATTCTCCTAGCTTATTTCTCTAAAACTTACATCATAGAAAATAACTGCTGCCATAAAAACTGGTTTGTGATAAAATTCCTTTTTGGCTTGACATTCCACACTGTGAAAGACAAGAAGGACTCCTACAGAAACTTGACAGAGGGCTCTAATTTAGTTACATTATGCCTTCTACCAAGTGAACTGTCAAGGCAAGGCAACAAAACTGAAGCATGTCTGCTATAATGCAGACCTGACTCATCACTTACAGTTGCCCTTTTACACACACAGTGCTTTTTTGCCATAAATATAACCTGCATATATATGAAAGAAGCCCTTCATTCCCTGTACTCATGGAAAAAGTAATTTGAGTCAGTAGTTAAATTGATGTATGCTACAACATACTCTTGAAGCCTAATATTCATAAATAGATAACCAATAGCCTTACCAGGGGGAACAAGGGGAATTTTCTAACATACAAGAAAATGGGAAGAGTAGATAGTTTAAACATATGGATTTCTACAGCCTATAATATAAAAAAGCCAAGTACATCAAAGAAAACTAGGTACTGTGTGTCTAAATAGCTGATTGTTTCTAATTGCTTTTCTTTGTATAAAAGCAAAAGACAAAAGTCACAGTGTTAATCTTGTTGAACTAAGTACTATAGTTAATTAGTAAAATGAGTAGAGTTTTTTCTGCTTTCCTTGTTTATAAATCCATTGTCTGAATGGATCACAATAGCTGATTTTTGCATAATGCTGTACAAAAAATTTTATCAAGTAAAGTGGATCAAATTAAATTGGTAGCTGTATTTGTTTTCTTGTGCATATGAAAGGCAGGGGCTTTCTTCCATTCTCACTGCACTCAAATCTGTAGGAATAGAAGCTAAAGTTATAGCATAAGTTCTTCTCCTGTTGATGAACTATTCCCTCTGTTAATCAAAAGCCACTATTAACACTTGGTTTTCTTTGCTTCAGAAGAGGTTTACTTGAGTAAAATTCAGTAAATGGATTAAACAATGAAGTAAAAGATGTTCAGTGTATATCTCAAAATCTTTAATAGTAAAGAAGAATTATTCAGAAGAAGAACCACAGTTTGGGCTAAATATTCAACAAAACATTTTAAAATATTTATTGTAATATTTTAATTTTTAAAAATAACTTTTTCAATAATGAACAATTGTTAGCATAATACTTGCTTAAAAGTTAAAATAGCTGGTTGCCATACCAGAATGCTGTAAAGTACATGTAACTAGAATATTTCAACATTTTATGTCTCATTTGCCTAGATAGTACACAGACTTTTGAGCCCAGTTCCTCTGGGCAAAGGCTACAGTCTTTGTAGATTTTCATTAAATAAGAAAAAAAAAGTATAGTAAATAGTACAAAATATCTGAATACAGAGAGTTTCAGAAGTTAACAAGTAGAGGCTGAATGCTCTCTAGAGAAGTATAAATATTGGAGTTTAACTCCTGTGAGCTGCTTTTGCACAAATAAATTGGCTGTGATGTCATCAATTCACAGCACCTGGTCTAAAGATCACACTTCACTTACAAGATAAGGCCTTGACAGTTCCACTCAGCTATTACTCTGCCTTTTCCCTGAAAGAAGCAAAAAATTCTCCATGTAAATGCAGTAAAGAAATAATCTATTCTCTCTACAGATATACCTACTTTATTCTAGAAATTTCCTTAATCCCTGTTTAGCAGTAGCTGAAACTCTAGACACAATGAAGGTGCTTGCCAGGCTTAACTGTTTCTGATGTGACTTAGAAATCACCAATTTTGTTCAGCAGCCAAATAATCCTGATCAAGAAATGCAGTACTCAGCAACTTTGAGTTGTGAATTATTTGAAAATAATGAAAATAATGTATAACGAAAATACAGTGAATTCTAAATAACATGAATAAGTATCTCTAGGTTGCAACCAAATTCCTTAGACATTAATATTTCAATATTTTCTCTATCAAAAAGTTCACTCCAAGCTGAAACACAAATATCCATCTGTTCCTATTTTCCAGAGAGATTCTCTCTTACAAAGGAAGCAGTTTTCCATTATTATTGTCAAACAAACAGCTTTGCTTCTGTCTTTTTTATCTTTGAAGAGCATCAGTAAATTTTTGGCATCTTTCTTCTGTTCTGTAGTTAACACCAGTATTACAGTGTCTCATTGTGAAACAGAGAGGCTCACTCAACAGTCAGAATCCAATATAACTGTTAGGCAGGTATTCTTTATTGCAGTGCTGGGCAGCACTGGAGTTTACTTCACCATGAGTGCTCCAACTACTAACAAAACACTCTGACTAATATACACAAAAATCATACATATTTATCAGATTCCCTGGAGAAGGTAGTCCTATGCTAATAGATTCTTGGAATTCATTTTCATAGTCCAAGCATGCGTAGTAAAAACAGAGTGAGGGTCTTCCCCCCCATCTTGGGGGTCCACATAATCTTCCTCACACTGTCCGCTAGTTGAACTTTGGGCTTTCTGTGTCCATATATGGTCATGGAGCTACCTCATCCATCCTTCAGCTTGTTTGTTTCAAGGTGGTTAGTTTAAACGGGCTTCCAGTCACTTATCTTGACACTGGCATCTTCTCAGGCGATTGTCTTGCATTTTTAGGTCCCTGTCTTCAAGGATGTACTCAGGGAGTTTACCAGACTGTCCAAGGCCTGTTTTATCTCCACTAGGCAAGGAGTTACAGGTTTCAAAACATTTTACAAGAGAGTAAGACTACAGAGGGTAGTTAGGAAAAATGAAATTATATACATTGCATGAAAAACCATTACTGGTTTCTATACATTAACAAGGTCAGGAGGTCTTGTAATTGCAAGTCCTTTAATTATACCAAGTGGTAGTACATTCATCCTTTTGTTTCACAGTCCTGAGTCAACAGAGAAATAGAGCCATACATTGACATTATAGCCCACTGACATACTATTTCAAATAATTCTAAGCTGCTGAAGCTGAGCATAGATGCAGGAGAATAAGTCAAAATTAAGCAAATGCCACTTTTGTTGCATACTGTGTTTCTGTGACAGTTGTAGTTCAGCTGAAGCAAAGAGAAAACAACTCTTTTTGAAACACAAATGAAGAACGACTCTTCACGCTTTCACTCAAATTTCTGCAGAAGGAAAAAAGTAGACCGAATGTTCAAGAGGATTAATGTTACTGAGTCTGATTGCATTCTTTGATATAGATAGAGAAACAATTGAGATTACATCTTAGAAAATACACTCAAAAGGTATTCAGATTGACTCTGGAACACTTTAGTATGGAATAAAATTTGGCAAAAGGACACATAAAAGAGGGTTACATATGCAATTGAGCCTAGAAAGGAGGATTAGGGCTTGAACGCTTTTTATTACATACACAATTACTACTGATGACTAAGCCAAAACTCATATACATTTATCTTTATCGATAGAAATAGACAGCTGTAGAGAGATTCTCTCATTAGTAAGCTTATTTTGAAAAGGAGGATGAAGGAATCTATATATCCCATCAGTCAGTGGAGTTCAGACTTTTCCCATAACTCTGGAAGACTTGGAGTTATCTCTTAACCAGTGAGTTGCCTACTAGTTGCTGCTGCTCTTCACTGTAGATTATATTTCTATCTTCTCAGAACGTTGCAGAGTACATGCAAGTTTTTTATCATGCTTTCCAATGTTCTCATCCAATTTTAGGATTATTATTGGCTCAGGATAATTTCAAGACATCTCCACTGAAATTGAAGAATAGACCAGAAAAAGAAACACCCAGTGCCACTTCAAGGGTATGTAGAAGTCTGATAGGAACACATGACCAGGTAAATAAAAAGGCATGACCATTGGTTGTTATTTGTCTGATTAGAACAGATCAAAGTTACTTTCATATATTCCCTTTCTAAACCAGTAATCCAATGATACAAGTTGTCAGTGGCCATATTGTGATTATTTTAGCATGACTGTTCAAACAGTGCTACAACCCATATATTTCTTTTACTTGTAAGATAAGAAAAAAGATTTTCTATCCTACAAAAACCAGCTTTTATACTTTTTTTTTTGCAATGTATTGCAAAGTTATTAGAGCTGAATTAATTCACAACTGAATTAAGCCAGTTTTGACTGGCTGAATATCTTTGCATATCACATTTTCTAATACTCCCAATCCAGCTCTTTTAATACATTCACTCTGGGAAGTAAAGGAAAACTTTCCTTCACTTCAGAAACTGAAATAACATGCCCCACTTCTCTATTTTGTAAAGAGTTTCATCTGTTCTATTGATCTTCATTTATTGATCAAATATTCTTTTTAAAAACAAACTATAATGTTGCAACATATGGTTGCACAGAGACATTTAGAAACAGTCTTGTTACCAAGCAATACTGTCTAAACACACTTGACCTCAGAACAGAAACTGAGTGTTCATAAGCACTGTCTTACGGGAAATTTGAGCAAATACTCTTTTCCTGTTCCGAAAACTTTGGTTTCTAAACTCAAGGTTAATAATATTTTTGGACAGGATTAATGAGACAGGGGATCCCTAAAAAAGCAGAACAGCCTTAAGATGGCAAGTTCCTTATACTTGGAAAAGTAAGGGACATGGCGCTTGACTAAGAGCCTGGCAGTAAATCATCTCTTGTTTCTGTCCTCCTAAATTAAGAAGTCAGAAATCTTTGTTCTTGACCATCCATCAACATCAATGTAGTGATTATGACTGACCAGTTCAGACAGAAATAAAAGCAGACTGAAAACGAAGGAGAAGAGAAACTCATAGAAGAAATAGTGATTGTTTTGCTGATTAGGGATATCAATTAAACTCAGACACCAGAGTGAAAAGACCAGGTGTATTTTACTAGAAATAACTAAATAATATAACAGAATAATACAGAAAACATACAGTAAGAAAAGACAGAATAGTGCACTTAAACAAACAGGAAAATACAGGGTAATGCATCAAATCATTACTACAAGAGAGACAGAAGAGTGATTAAGAAAGATACATCTTTGCATACGTTACCATCATCCAGATCCACAGTTGCTGGGGAGCCCCGGTTACAGCGAGGATTTGGAGAGCCTGTCCCTGCAAGTGGGAAATCCTACGCAGTGCGTCCACTCATAAGTGAGGCTTCCAAAGTCGCTGTGAGCGGGTCCAGCCTTATATACTTAAAAATCAGCAAGCCAGAATAGCTGGCACGTTTGTTTTAAGCGGAAATATCTGGTTTCCATCTCACATTAGGTTCCCCCAGAGCCTGGCCAGGGCTCAAGGGAGAAGCTAAGGGAGTTTCCCTGCTTATCTAGTTGATTTATGAGCAAGGTCACACACCAGGTCACAGGGCCAGACAACTGTCTCTGTGGCCCTGTTATCTTGCTCACACACACAAAGAAGGATACATTCAAGATAAACATGATTTATGATGTTTAAGCTACATCTTCTATGTATATTTCACTAATGACTCCATATAGAGTTAGCAGTTTTGGTTCAGGGCCTGTTGCTCAGGCTTCAATACTTCCACCTTTTACATCAGAATAGGTGGTTTGCTATAACTTAGTATAATACCTATTAGCACAGTGGTTATCAGTTATAAAATATACAGGATTCATCTATAGGTCAACTCTGGCTTGCGCCTATTGTCCAAGCCTTAGCACTTCAGTGATATGTACACACCTAAAATTAATAATGCTTAGATATCACTAAGGATCTTAAGGTGGAAATGGAACACCTTCCCAAATATTGCTTTAAGAAATCTATATCCTCTCATTATAAGATTGTATTTACTGCATCTTATATTATCAAGTTGTCTGGGCTGAAAATTTCACTATCACATATTTCTTTGGTTTGCTTCCCCTCACCCTTCTCACCCGTTGTAACACAAGATTCACTGGAAAAAGTAGTGCTCAAGATTTCAAATGTAAGAAAAAGAAAGACGTTGTTCTGCCATATTTCCCGTTCCATTCCTCACATCTCCTGCCTCTACTTGTGCTGCGTTCTTCCCTGATCCACAGATTGAATGAATCATTTTTCTTCCTTACACCAGATCCCACAATCACAAGGTAAACAATTTCAATTTACTAATCAAGCACAAACAATATTCTTTTTTTATGTAGATTAGTTTTCTGCTGTTTCAATGGGCTCACCATGTATCAGTGAGTATGAACATTTATGATCTGAGAAATTCTAGTCATCTCAAGGCAAAGAACAACTCTTCAGATCAAGCATAGAGATATAGGGAGCAGACTCCCCCTTCAAGTAGCAGGCTATTTATGTGGCTTCAGTTTTCTCATGAAACCAAATCCTAAGTGAAACATTTCACTGCTGGCTACTATATGTACTTATTTTCTTGATATTTTGACCTTAGTGTCTGAATTTCAGTTCTGTGCCCCACAATTTAAAAATGACATTAAGGTACTTGATTGCATCCAGAGGAGGGCAACCCAGGTGGTAGAAGGGCTGGAAGGCATGTCCTGTGAGGAGCAGCTAAGTGTTCTGGGTTTGTCTAGTCTGGAGAAAAGAAGGCTGAGGAATGACTTCATTGTTCTCTACAGCTTCCTGAGGAGGGGAAGTGGAAAGAGAGGTTCTCATCTCTTCTCCCTGGGATACAGTGACAGGACACCTGGGAATGGCTCAAAGCTGCGTCCATCAGGGAAGGTTCAGATTTGACGTTAGGAAACGCTTCTTTACCAACAGTGTGGTCAAACATTGGAACAGGCTTCCTAGAGAGGTGGTCAATGCCCCAAGCCTGTCAGTGTTTAAGATGCATTTGGACAATGCCCTTAATAACATGCTTTAACTGACCTGAAGTGGTCAGGCAGTTGGACTAGAAGGTCATTGTAGGTTCCTTCTAACTGAATTAATCTAGTCTAGTCTAGTCCTCATCTAGTCTGTTCTGTTCTCTGTTCTATTTACTATGGTAGTTTTTTAATCTACTCTTAAAAAGGATCAAGTTTTTGGATGTACTCCTAGAAATAAATAATTAGATCCAGATTTTATTACTTTTGTGTTTGATAGCATAGTGTAAAATCATATCTGTACATATATAAAACTTATTTTTATCATACCCCAAATTACTTTAACTAGTTGGATACATAATTCATAGCTGAAAATTCATGCAGAAGAACATTCTTTTTGTGTTTAAATTCCTAACTGTTCTCAGCTGTGTTTACTTTAAGTATCTTTACATTATAATGTTCACCATATAACTGGTGACTATTTCTGAGATTGGATAGACATAGGAAGGCAGTGTTATTTAGCTAGAGGAAATAAGAGGGTAGATATAGATACTATAAATACTAAGTATCTCAGCTTCCTGAAAGCTGCGCATATCCATTTGTCACCAGTAAAACGGTTGTCAGGTAAAGGACATTGCCATGTATTTTTATCATACTTATACTTCAGCCCATATTATGTGTGCATTTCCATTTTTGTTTTCTTTTGAATAATGAATCACTTTCCTGAACAACAGTCATGATTTCCTATCTTGTCCTGAGTTCTGGTATTTTTAATAGTATCTTTACTATTCTTGCTGATTGAAACTCAAAATGCAACAGCTTGTCTAGCTTACTAGAGAAAGCATTAAAGAAGAAGAAAATACTCATGTCTTCCATGATTCACCAATAAACCCTCACCATGGAAGAAGGCTCAGAGGACATGAACAGGGTGCAACTGACCACAGCTATTGTAAAGAAGCTGACTTGATACCAATGCAAAAGGGACCACAGAGTGGCTGGCCTTTGTTTTAGATAAACAGCAATGTCAGTTACTTACATCTGTATTGTGTTATGCAACATATTTTTCTATCACTCTGCTAAATCAGAAATCCCATGTAACATCATCTTTAAATAAGGATATTAAACATTACACCCTCCATGGTTGGAATGATATAAAATAACCTGGTCAGAGAGTATTGGACTGTTACATCTGTTTATAACATATCTACCATATCTAGATGTCTGCATCCATATCTAGTCTAAACTAGCTATGTCTAAACTTCCTTTTCTAGCGTGACACCAACTGCTGTAGTGCCAGTGAGAGGGAGTAGCTCATCATTGCCAGCTCTCCCCAGCCCACCACAGCACACAGAAAACATGGCCACAGAGCTGGATAACTGCTGTCCCATATGCCTGGACAGCTGGGCAGCTATGTGGTGCCATGCTGCCACCATTTCTGTTTGACTTGCATCCAGCAGTGGGCTGAAAGCAAGCCCAAGTGCCTCCTCTGCAACACGGGGGTGAGCTCCATCACACACTAAGTGAAGGCATATGACGACTTTGAAGGGTATGTCATCAGATCACCTAGAGCATCATCAACTATCATCCACCAGGCTGCCCACAGCTCTGCAGCATCCCCACCACCAGCTGCTGGACAGGTGCCCAGGTCTCCAGTGGGCAGCCTTCAGGCTGACACCTGGACAACCCTCTTCTGGGACCACCCATCTCTCCTCAAGCCCCTGCTTCCATGGCTGCACCAGGTCCTGGGGCTGATCTTTGTGAACAACCATCTTGTCTGGTTCAGCTAGGATAAGGTTAAGCTTCCCCAGCAGTGGGGAGGGAGCTCTAGCCAGGTTATTCAATACCATGCTGATATCAGGCACGGGAAAGAGCAGGGAAAGACCAGGGACAGCCTTTGTGCGGTTCAGTCCCCTCACTGCTGTATCTTGCGGTATACCTATTGTTCTGTTCATTATTGTTATTGTTATTGTTGTTGTTGTTGTTGTTGTTGTTGTTGTTGTTGTTCAGTTTGTTGTTGTTACACTGTTGTATTCAAACTTTCCTTATCTCAACCCCAGGGATTGTATTTCACTCCCTGCCCTGTCCGGTACGAGGGTGGGGGAGGGGCAGCAACAACGTGGTCTCGGGTTCTGGTAGGGCCTAAACCACCACAGCCTTTTCTGGCGCTCAACGTGGGGCTCGAGAGGGTTGAGATAAGTACAAAAAGAGAAGGTGTGTTAGAGCAATCTGTAAGGTGCAATTTTTCTGTTTCTATTTGTATTGTTTGATAAGGAACATTTGCAATGCTGGCCAACTTGCTTGTGTGGTGGGGCTGGATTAATCCTTATGTCCACTGTGTGTTCCCAGTGCTGGTGTTTGTTGGCGGTGGAAAATGTGTCAAGGGTCTTATTTTGCTGTACTGGCTACTGACTGCTTATAATGTGCTTGCATCACTGCTTGTGGGGGTGAACTGGTACCTGTTTGCTGTCTGGGCTTTTGTTAGGGGTCTCACCCCCTCTATGGGTGAGCCAGGGGAAGAGATCCTCTCACTTTTTGAGAGTTTCAGCTATCCCTGGAGCATCCAGGCCAGTGTGTTCGCGACACAATGCTTTCTGAATGTCTGCCAGATCTTGTTTTGGGCCATGAGGTACTTCTCCAATAATAGCACCACCTGGAAACCTGTCCCGAGGGCAGATAGTTGTAAGTAGCAAGGTGTGTGGGAAGAGATGGGCAAGTGCCTGGGTCAGGCACTTTGGGATTTCACTCCTGAACAAGTGCAGAGTCCTGATAAACTGGTGGAGTGTTTGGAAAAGGTGTGTTGCCAATCTGACAAACCCCGGGAGACACAACTTGCTGCGATGTGCTGGGGACTTGCCCATGCTTACCGTGTCATCTTTAACACTGTTCACTGCCCTCAAGGGAGAGAAAAGGGCTGCAGGATCTGAAAGTGAACCTGCTGGTACAGCAACTGGGCCAGGGGGACAGGCAGTGCCAGTATCAGTCGCCTCCACCAGCACAGCAGCTGGGCCAGAGGGACAAGCAGTGCCAACATCAGTCGCCCCGATACAGAAAACCAAATACACCAAAAAGTCAGCTCACATAGTAGGGGATGGAGATGAGCCAGGCCCAGCACGAGAACAGGAGGAAGAGCCGGAGGTAATAATCCGATCTCTATCCCTCAGTGAGTTGCGAGATATGTGGAAGGATTTCAGCCGCATTCCAGGCGAGCACGTTTGCACCTGGCTGCTCCGATGCTGGGATAGTGGAGCTGCTGGTTTTGAATTGGAGGGGAGAGAGGCCAAGCAGCTGGGATCTTTAGCCAAGCAGGCTGGTATTGACAAGGCAATAGGGAAACAGGCTCAAACCCTCAGCCTTTGGAGGCGACTCCTGCTCGATGTGAAGGAGAGGAACCCCTATAAGGATGATGCTCTATGTCGGTTGAGCAAGTGGACCGACATTGAGAAAGGCATTCAAATCATCAGGGAAATGGCTGTGTTTGATATGGTTTATGGTGATCTGAATGATGAATGATCACCAATGGCACCAGATCAGGCCCCTTGCACACAGTTGATGTGGCAGAAGTTCCTGCAGAGTGCACCAGAGGCACATTCCAAAGCATTAGCAGTAGCGTCTTGGTGGCGAGACACCCAGACTCAAACAGTGGATGAAGTGATTATCCAGCTCGGGCAATATGAGAGAAATCTCCCTTCCTCCCAACATGCCTGGGTTTCAGCTGTAAGGGAACTGTCTCAGAGGCTCCAGAAAGTGGAAGAGGACATGTCCTGCATTCCACCTGCACGGGCCGATGTCTCAGCCATTAGAAGCAGGCGTTTCCCCACCCAAGAGAAGGGCAGTGCAAGACACACACCACGGGGTACCCTGTGGTTCTTCCTCCGCAACCATGGAGAAAACATGAGGAATTGGGATGGACAGCCCACTCCCGTCCTAGCTGCATGAGTACAGCAGCTGAAAGGGAAGACCACCATGAAAGGAGAGTCTTCCAAGAGAGACGCAGCTCCAGTGTCCAGTTGGAAATTCCCCAGACAGAATAGAATGGCCAACGTTATGCCTGACCCTCTTGAGGGGACCTGTGAGTCATTCTCGCAGGAGTCACTCTTAGGACAAGTGAGTGATGGTGAGCAGGATTAGAGGGGCCCTGTCTCCAGCCAGGTGGAGGAAAGGGATAATCGGATTTACGATGGCCTGGCACATCAGACCCACAAGAATATAAGGCCTTGGTAGACACTGGCGCACAGTGCACCCTGATGCCATCAACCTACAGTGGGGTTGAACCCATCTGTATCTCTGGAGTGACAGGGGGATCCCAACAGCTGACCCTATTAGAAGCTGAAATAAGCTTAACTGGGAAGGACTGGCATAAACACCCCATTGTGACTGGCCCAGATGCCCCGTGCATCTTAGGTATAGATTACCTCAGGAGAGGGTACTTTAAAGACCCAAAAGGGTACCAGTGGGCCTTTGGTATAGCTGCCCTGGAGGAGGTTGAACAATTGTCCACCTTACCCGGCCTCTCAGAGGATCCCTCGGTGGTGGGGTTGCTTTAAGGTTGAAGAGCAGAGAGTGCCAACTGCTACCAAGACGGTGCACCAGCAGCAGTACTGTACTAACTGAGATTCCCTGGTCCCCATCCATCAGCTAATCCGTCGACTAGAAAGCCAGAAGGTGATCAGTAAGACTCATTCACCTTTCAACAGCCCTATATGGCCAGTGAGAAAACCTAATGGCAAATGGAGACTAACCGTGGACTACCGTGGCCTGAATGAAGTTACGCCAGCGATGAGTGCTGCAGTGCCGGACATGCTAGAGCTCCAGTATGAGCTGGAATCAAAGGCAGCCAAGTGGTACGCCGTGATTGACATCGCTAACGCTTTCTTCTCCATCCCAATAGCACCAGAGTGCAGGCTACCATTTGCGTTCACTTGGAGGGGTATCCAGTACACCTGGAATCGATTGCCCCAGGGGTGGAAACACAGCTCCACCATTTGCCATAGACTGGTCCATACTGCACTGGAGAAAGGTGGGGCTCCAGAACACCTGCAGTTCATGGCCGATATCATTGTATGGGGGAGACAGCTGAGGAAGTCTTTGAGAAATGAAAGAAGAGAATTGAAATCCTTCTGAAGGCTGGTTTTGCCATCAAGCGAAAGAAAGTTAAGGGGCCGGGAAGGGAGATTCAATTCCTAGTAATAAAATGGCAAGATGGGCGTCACCACATCCCAATGGAGGTGATAAACAAGATAACAGCCATGGCCCCACCAACCACTAAAAAGGAGACTCAGTCTTTCCTGGGTGCTGTGGGGTTCTGGAGGATGCACATCCCAAGCTACAGCCTCATTTTGAACCCTCTCTACCACGTAACCCGCAAGAAGAATGATTTTGAATGGGGCCCTGAGCAACAACAAGCCTTTGAACAAATTAAGCGGGAGATTGCCCAGGCAGTGGCCCTCGGGCCAGTCCGGGCAGGGCAGGAGGTTAAGAACGTGCTCTACACCGCAGCCGGGGAGAATGGCCCTTCCTGGAGCCTCTGGCAGAGAGCACCTGGGGAAACCCGAGGCCGACCTCTAGGCTTTGGGAGCCGGGAATACAAAGGCTCTGAAACTAACTATACCCTGACTGAGAAGGAGATAGTGGCAGTGTACAAAGGAGTTCAAGCTGCCTCAGAAGTGGTCAGCACTGAGACACAGCTCCTCCTGGCACCCCGACTGCCGGTGGTGGGATGGATGTTCAAAGGAAAGGCTCCCTCCACACATCATGCAACAGATGCCATGTGGAGTAAATGGGTTGCATTGATAACACAATGGGCTCAAACAGGCAACCCCAACCGCCCAGGAATATTGGAGGTGATCATAAACTGGCCAGAGAGCAAAGATGCTGGGATGTCACCAGAACAGAAGGTGACACATGCTGAGGAGGCCCCACCATATAACAAGCTGCCAGAGGAGGAGAAGCGATATGCCCTGTTCACTGATGGGTCTTGTTGCATTGTGGGAAAACATCGACAATGGAAGGCTGCGGTGTGGTATCCCACACGATGAATCACTGATGCTACTGAGGGACAAGGTGAATCGAACTAGTTCGCAGAGGTGAAGGCCACCCAACTGGCTTTGGATATTGCTGAGCGAGAAAAGTGGCCGAGGCTTTATCTCTACACTGACTCGTGCGTGGTGGCAAGTGCCCTGTGGATGTGGTTGCAGCAATGGAAACAGAAAAACTGGCAATGCGTCTGGGTCGCTGAAGTATGGCAGGATATTGCAGCCTGGGTGGAGAACCTCGTTGTGAACGTGCGCCATGTGGACGCCCATATACCCAAGAGTCGGGCCACTGATGAACATCAACACAACCAGCAGGTGGACCAGGCTGCTAAGATTGGAGTGGCTCAGGTGGACTTGGACTGGCAGCGTAAAGGTGAACTGTTCATAGCCCGGTGGGCCCATGAGGCCTCGGGCCACCAAGGCAGAGATGCAACACACAGGTGGGCTTGAGATGGAGGGGTGGACCTCACCATTGACACCATCGCAGAGATCATCCACGCATGTGAGACGTGTGCTGCATCAAACAAGCCAAGCGGGTGAAGACCCAGCGGAATGGAGATCGATGGCTAAAATATAAATATGGAGAGGCCTGGCAGATCGACTACATCACACTGCCACAGACCTGCCAAGGCAAGCGCCACGTGCTCACAATGGTGGAAGCAACCACTGGGTGGCTCGAAACTTATCCAGTGTCCCACGCCACCACCCAGAACACCATCCTGGGCCTTGAAGACCGAGTCCTGTGGCGACACGGCAACCCAGAGAGGATTGAGTCGGACAATGGGACTCACTTCCGAAATAACCTCATAGATGCCTGGGCAGAAGAACACGGCATCGAGTGGGTCTACCACATCCCCTACCACGCACCAGCCTCTGGGAAAATCGAGCGCTACAATGGACTGTTAAAAACTACATTGAGAGCAATGGGGGGTGGAACCTTCAAACACTGGGACACACATCTGGCAAAGGCCACTTGGTTAGTGAGCACAAGAGGATCTGCCAATCGCACTGGCCCGGCTCAATCAAAACTTCCACGTGCTGTAGATGGGGATAAAGTCCTTGTGGTGCGCATGAGGGATGTGCTGGGAAAAATGGTCTGGGTTAGTCCTGGGCCAGGCAAAAGCAAACCCATCCACAGGATTGCTTTTGCTCAATGACCTGGGTGCACCTGGTGGGTGATGGAGGAGGATGGAGAGGTCGGATGCGTACCACAAGGGGACTTGATTTTTGGTGAGATCATGCCATGAATTATATTGTGCTTTTGTTAGTTGATTTTTTTTTTTTTTATTGTTAATTGATAAATGGCAGCTGGGCATGATGCAGATGGTATAGAATAAAGGGGTGGATTATGTCCTGGTTCAGCTAGGATAGGGTTAAGTTTCCCCAGCAGTGGGGAGGGAGCTCTAGCTGGGTTATTCGATACCATGCTGACGTCATGTCTGGACGCCCAAGCGTGGGAAAGACGGGTAGACGGCTTTTTGTTTGGTTCGGTGCCCTTACTGCTGTATCTGCACGGTATATCTCTTGTTCTGTTCATTGTTATTACTGTTATTGTTATTGTTGTTGTTTGTTTTGTTGCTGTTACACTGTTGTATTAAATTTTTTCTTATCTCAACCCCGGGGTTTGTATTTCACTCCCTGCCCCGTCTGGTCCAAGGATGGGGGAGGGGCAGCGGCAACATGGTCTTGAGTCCCGGCAGGGCCTAAACCACCACATTGTAAAATTATTATAATGAGTAGGATCTAAGATTATGTATATTGTGATTTAAACTTCAGCTAATTTTCATTATTTCAAGAAAAAACAGAATCACAGAATCATATAGGTTGGAAAAGACCTTGAAGATCATCCAGTCCAACCATTAACTAACATTGACAGTTCCCAACTCCACCATATCCCTAAGCGCTATGTCAAACTGACTCTTAAACACCTCCAGGGATGGGGACTCCACCACCACCCTGGGAAGCCCATTTCAACACCTAACAACCTGTTCTGTAAAGAAATGCTTCCTAATGTCCAGTCTAAACCTTCCCTGGCACAGCTTGAGGCCATTCCTTCTTGTCCTGTCGCTTATTACTTGGTTAAAGAGACTCATCCCCAGCTCTCTGCAACCTCCTTTCACGTAGTTGTAGAGGGCGATGAGGTCTCCCCTCAGCCTCCTCTTCTCTAGACTAAACAGCCCCAGTTCCCTCAGCCGCTCCTCGTACGACATGTGCTCCAGACCCTTCACCAGCTTCGTTGCCCTTTTCTGGACACGCTCGAGTAATTCAATGTCCTTTTTGTAGTGAGGGGCCCAAAACTGAACACAGTAATCGAGGTGCGGCCTCACCTGTGCTGAGTACAGGGGTAAGATGTCACGCAGGACAGTGTCAGATGCTTTGCACAAGTCCAAGTAGATGATGTCAGTTTTTCTTCCCTTATCCAGCAACACTGTAAACCTGTCGTAGAAGTCCACTAAATTTGTCAGGCATGATTTTCCCTTAGTGAAGCTGTGTTGACTGTCACCAATCACTTCCTTATTTTCCATGTGTCCTAGCATAGTTTCCAGGAGGATCCGCTCCATGACCCTGCTGGGCACAGAGGTGAGACTGGCCTGTAGTTCCCCGAGTCCTTCTTTTTGCCATTACAAAAGTTGGGGTTATGTTTCCCCTTTTCCAGTCAGATGACTCCAGTCAAACAAATGTGGTTAGACTGTGTTTAATGCACCTTGAGCTCACACATCTTTTTTCAGTAATAAGAATTTTATATGTGAGCTTTTTTCCTTGCTAGGATTAAACTATTAGCAGAGAAGATCAACAGAATAACTTTGTCATATTTTTAAAATCAGACATGAATTTTGTGTATAACTTTAACCAGTTTGCAAGGTCTTAAGATGTTTGTAGACTTCAGCGAAATGGCTTTTTCTTGATTATTTGTATGTTTAATATCTTTATCTTTCTTCATGAAGCCATATAACCCTATGTATGCATCTGTGGGTATTTGCTGCATAGATAATGTTATATTTAAATTAGCACAATATGGTCTATAAAACTTATAATGCCCTTGTGGTCTATTGTGAGTCACGGTAGTACTACTATCCTCATTTTCAAAGGTAGAGAATTAAATAGAACACACCAAAGGCCTTACTTGTATTTACATAAGATGTTTTAGGAGGCATAAAGAATTGACCCTAATAGTATACAGCCCAATGAATTTTTAATTACTTGGATATTCCCACTACTTATACAAATAGCAAAGACATGGAAAGAAAAAAAACACCAAATTTAAGCTTTTTTCTGAAGGGGCTTTTTAACTTTGGCAATAGACAACTATTGCAGACTTGTAAAATAAATTAGGCTGGATGGGACCTCTGGGGGTTCTCTGTTCTGACCACTAGCTTAGACCATGGCCATCAAAGCTGTTGCACAGGACCACGTGTGTTTGATTTTTAAGCGTTTCTAGGAACGGGATACCATAACTTCTCTAGGCCACATACTCGAGTGTTTGACCACTGTCACAGTAATGCATTTCTCCTTCACCTCTAATTAGAATGTGACACTGCTTGGCTGGGAAGCACAAAATGGTGTGGAAAGGTTCTGATGGGTGGGTGAACTCACAACTGAGGATGAAGAGGGTTTGTGTCAGGCTTCCAACTCCTACCAGGAGAGCAAAAAATACATAGCAATATGTACTTTCATTTCTCATGCTTGCTAAATTATTGTTACTAAAAGCTAGAATCATCTCAAAAATAGGTTAATTTGTTTTCTTTTGTTTTTAATTTGGCCTCTATTATCATACAGGGTTTCTAACTCTCAGTTTCTCACTGCACCACCTTCACATGGGATTGTGAAGTAAGTTGCTATGCCCAGGGAGGTATGAATGCTGACTGAGGTTTATTGTTAGTTCAAAGACAGCTGACAGGTAGCAATGATTTTGCTTTATGATCATATGGTTATGAGAAGGTAAACTGGTGACAGAATAGTCTGTGTATACTCAAGGGGTATTTAACAGAATTAATTCACATAGAACTTGCAGGATTTAAAGGGGATGAAAAAAAGCTCGTGTTGTAAATGTTTCTAATGAGATAGGAAGTTGTCCTACTTTCTTTACTTTAGAAAAGTTCAAAGAGCCTTCTGACCTGATCTTGTTAAAGAAACTCAAGATGACAAACTATGATCTGTTTTTCTTCATATGAAATGGGCTGCAGAGGTCTCATATTTATTACCCCTAGCAGGGGGTCACAGTATCATACTGCTTCATTAACTATTTTGCTTAAGATATATTGCACATCTTAATTCAACTTGGCAAAAGTCTTTCCTATTGGCCACTCAGACTGACGTGTGATGCCACATCCAGAATGTTCAGGATGACTTCCCACAAGCAAAACGAGTACAGGCTGATCCCTAGAAGAAGGGAGATGTGCTGCCCACAGTACAGGTCTGTACAGATTTTGGTACCTACCTGCTTGGGAACTCAGCTGTGCGGTGTTACTTTCCTTTTTCCCTTCATGATATGCTACCCTACTCTGATCTGAAAATGTTTGGTTTTGAGGCCATTAAAAATTATTTATCACTTTAGGACATCTGAATATGTTGAAAGTTTCTCTATTCCTATTCGATTCAAACGTTTGTTTAACACAATCTAGGGAATTGCACTATTCAAGCTGAGCACTGGCCATTATTGCCACTGAAAATCATTCAGTATGAATTATAGAATGTGTCATTGGGAGTACTATGCTGCAAGACCCTTTATGGATGTAAGCAGGGCCATCTCCTGTATCTTATTTCTGTGGTCAGCTTGGCTGCTGTTGTCATTTTACTACTATGTTGAAAATATATTTGATGACTTCTGATAGAGCAAAAATAATACACAACCTGCAAAGCCCAAACCTGCAAACACAACATGCAAACTCAGCAGAAGGACAGATCAGAAGGACTTCTGAATTCTAACAGTGATTTGTAATCACTAGTTGTGTGTTTTAGCTACAAAATTTAACTTTATTTTTGTTTATTTCTTCTGCATCAAACCCAGGATGATTAATATTTTATGCTCTCATTAAGTCTAAGGTGTAAGTCTATCTCATAGCTTCAAGTATTAGTGACTGTCATATGTTTAATGAACAAAAATTTTTATATGTTTGGGTTTTGTAAATATGAGCTAAGCAATGGTAACTATATATTCCTTCAATTAAAATATATATTACTACCTATACATGCATTACTACCAGGCACATTAGTTGGAAGTAACACTTAAACTGATGACAGTACTTAATGTTATGAACAATGTGAAACTGGAACTGAAAACCTTACTTCAATGATAAGCCAACTGCAAAAAAATAGTGGTTGAGCTTTGATGTTTTGAAGTATTTGTTCACCTATTTTAAAATGTTCAGATAAAATGCACTATTTCAAATATTACGTGCAGCAAGATATTCAAAGAGCAAATGTTTCCATTTGGCAGTTCAATCACAAATGTATGTATGTGCAATTATGAACAATTATATGGAATGGGAAGAAAATGGAGACATGATGATTGCACCTTTATAACAAACTGTTATTTAACATGTGCAGTTTTCAGACTCTGTTGTGTCTTCTCTGATGAAGAATGAAAGATATTGTGGGGGGTTTTCTCCTTTTGAAGCAGACATCACACAAAGCTAGATTCAGAATTCTTTTCTACCTAACAAAATGTGTTCAGTGACTTGGTTTTGAGGTGGCAAAGGAAAGCTGACAAAGCAAAACTGCATCAACTGTGCAGCTACATGGGTTTATTTTTTAATGATAGAGTAATACGTATGATTCTTCATCCGCTATTCTAACCCTTGACAAATACATTTTATGACTCTTAGATGGCTGTTGATTACCTCAAGGTTACCTAGCATGTCATGCAGCTAAAACTATCCTAAAAGCTTGAACCTCCAAAATACTGGTTGTACCACTTAACTGGTAGCAGGTAGCATTCTTGGAGTATTAAGAGCCAATATAGCTTTACAGACTTCCAATACAAATAATTCAAATGGTGAGCAAGTAGAAATATTCAGGAATCAGCTTAAACTGACTTGTTAATTAGGACTGTTAATCCTGCACAGTCATTTGGAGTGAGGAACCTGTATACAATTTTCCTGTCAAGAAAAGAACCAAACCTACAGTGGTTAGGGCACTTCTCCAAGGCATGGGATGACATTCAGGTCAGTCCATTTCTACAGCCTGTGCAAGTCCCCCTAACTGGCAGCTCTATTTGCTGCTTGCCACAATTTCCTGTGATCCATAAGCCTCCTGGGAGTGCATTCCACCCCATCCACTAATATGGTCATTAAACAAAGATATTAAATTGGGATCACCAGCAAGCAACAGGTCTCCTGAGATTTCAGGTGAGGTCAGAAGATTGGTGTCTCTGGTCCCTGCAGGGGAGAGTTTCCTACAGCTGTTCCATAACCTTTCTCGTTTCTGCAGACATTAAATTCAGATTGGTCCTGGTGGATGCTGCCAATCCTCACTAGTGACCAGGGCACTATGCCTATGCTGAAGCTGCAGGTGGGGCAGGAACAGGCTCCTGGCCTTCCCTACCACGATGACCACCTGCTTTCACCTCTGAAAAACACAGCCTCTGACTGTCCTTGCTGCCTCTCCACCTACAGTTCTGGATCTGGACTCCGCAGATTCTCTGCTACAACCCTGGCAAGCTCCCCCTCGTTCTCCGGGGAAGTACCCCATGGGGCTCCCTCCTGGCCGCCCAGCGTCCCCCTTGCTGCACTGCCAGGCGTGGCAACGGCTGTGCCACCCACACTGCTCCCTGCGCGACCCGCCCTCCCTGTGCCGCACCCCGAAGGAACGGCCACTGCGCCCAGGCCCCGCCCCGCAGCACCGCCTCTGGGCGGTGCCACAGCGCCGCCAGCCACCGCCCACCGGGGCGTGGGTCTGCGCATGATTGTTCTGCACGTCCTTCGCAAGAGGAAGAATATCTCTTGGTTTGCTACCTATGTGAGTCATAAACACCATGGCTTTACCAGTACTCTCTCTAGCATGAGGTTTTTACTGGTGTGCTGTGTGGTATTTCCTCGTGCTGTCCAGGCAAAACCCAGTTATTTCCGAGGAGGTGATGAGTAACTCATGTTGAATTCCCAGCCAGCAGCTGCTAACAAGTTCCTGCTGCTGCTGCTCTGACAAGAGACAATGTGACGGCTGACAGTATCATCCAGATAATCAGATTTTCTGTGCTTTTACCATCAGGGGCAATGGCAAACCTCGTATACAGATTTTCAGAAGTCCTTAAAAACCTCTTAAATGTAATTAGTTGGTTTTACTTTTCTTTCTACCTGCTCAATGGCTGCTGTGTTCCCCCAGTGATCCTCTCTGGTGATCTCCCCAGCCAGCTACCCACACTGCCCCGATGGCTAGGGTCTCTGCTGAGGTCTGCCCACCCAGAGGCTGTGCAGGGACCAGACTGGAGTGCTGCTTGTGGCAGTATTTACATTCATAAAAAATCCTGGGACCTTGGCTGAATTGGAGAGTTTTGAAATTCTCTGTGACAGAGAATAAAGTTGGTATTTTGTGTCTTTGAGTGCTTTGTCTCAAATATTTTGAATCTCGTAACTCTAGCGAGAAAATGCTTATTTTCTGAAGCAGACACTCTGGAAAGCAGAAGTTAATACCAAAGGAATTACCAGGAAAGTGCAGTATGATTTTGGAGGCCATCAACTCTGGTAAACATTGGACAAAATCAGCAAGCTGGGAGTTAATCAAAATGAAAGGAAGCTCCTGGAGAGGGGTAAATATGAATGAGGTGGTGTTATGTGTTGGAAGTGTGGGAAAAGCAAAACAATGAAAAATCTGCAGAACACACATTTCCTTGACACATGGTGCCCAGAACAAACAGAGAACAGGATGAAGATCCAGTGATTTGTGTTTGCTGTGGCACCAAGGAGGAATGCGAAGCGAGGTGGAGGCCGCACAGTCCCATTCTTTCACCTATCTCCTCTCAAGGACTGTTTTGCAGTAGTCTGCCACCTTGTCTCTCACCCTTCCTCTTCTCCCACAAAAAACAGCGCACCCCTCGCACCAAGGAACGTGCTGTGTTGTTATTCAAGAGATAATGTCTTGACCACAGTCCCACCCACTCACACATACATGCTGTGATAAATACTACCCCAAGTTTGTACCTAACTGTGGAGGACAATAATCCAACACCAAATCGGAGGGACAGATCGATGGGTTTGTGCTCTCACCCCCGCCCCCAGAAGGGATGCCTTTTGGTAAGATTCCCTCAGCTACACCGAGTGATTATCCAGGAATTAAGTGTGTGTGTGATTGCAATCGTTTTCCTTTCTGTGTGTAGTGTTATATAACCAACCTGCAGTTTGTGCATTTATCACAGGCAATCTTAAAGAATCTGTAAATGTTGCATAAAAAATAAACCGTACTCTTCATGAACCTGACTGCTTGTCTTGAATGCAACCAAACCTACAGCATAGGGGTTTTTCATACATCTGGTGTCAGGCGTGTAGACACAGCCCCAATTGGCATACCTATTAAGAGATAAGTCCAGCCGCCCCTAGCCCCTCTAATCTCTGAGGTCTGGCTAGAACGCAAGGGGATTTATCTTTTACCAAATTTAACCTCACTTTAAACGCAACAGGTGGTTTGGCAACTCTTTGTTTATTGGTATTTGTAGTTAGCACAGATCATGACTTGGTTACTATTTGTAGTCTTTAGCTCTTGTGGGGAAGGGGAAGTACAGGAATATTGAAAAAGGGGTAAATGTGCATCTGAACGTGGAGATGAAGGACAAAGAAAGACCTGTTACTGGTTGCAGTAGATGCCTGTTGGGTTGTATGTAATCTTTTGAATCTGGTCATAAAAGAAATAGAAGAAATATATGGCACAACAGTAGCCTTGGGAAGGCCAGAGCTTTAATACTGAAGGCAGAGGTATGGTGTTTATGGTTCAATAGATTGCAAAGAAGATGTAAGAATAGGACAGAAAGAAGGTTTTTCTGCCAAGATTGCTTCAAGAAGTGTATGGTAAGAAAGACTGCACTAAAAAATATGTTGGGGATTGTGCCAGATTTTGGTATTGTCAAACCTCTATCATCCTGTTATTAGTTGAGTGGTTTTGATGGAGTATAATGGAATGATGGGAGAATTAAATTTATCAGATGAAATTTAGAAAATAAATGTACTGTCAGGTACTCTGGATATTTGCAGATGTGATAGCTAATATTTCTACAAATTCACTTAAAAGACAAAAGGTGTTGATAGCTTCAGATTTGATCTTGATAAATAATGACTTATACAGAAAATATTTCAGTTGCAGTATTTAAAGACTGATTCACTGCAAATAAAGAATAAAAAAAAGGAGGCCAATATGTCAGCTGCAAAATAACAACATCTCAGACACTAGAGGTCAACTTTGTATAGTCAAATGAATGAGTTTAAACACATTGGAAAGTAACTAGATCAGATATGCAAAATATCTAGAATTTGTATATTAAACAAAGAAAAAAGTCTGAAGTATTTACTGCAGCAAAGCCAAGGACTAGCAGAAGTCTTCAGAAATGGAAAATGATTTCTCAGCTTTCTGAGTGTAGTTTTTAGATCTTAGGTATGTGGACAGTTAGTAATAAAGTAAGAATTACTGAAAGTTGAGTCTGATTTTGCAGAACAAGAAAAACCTCAATGTTCTTCAACTTCACAAATAAAAAGAATAAGGGGAAGAAGTAAGGTTACCATCCTGTAAACCTAGAGATCTGGAGAAGTCTAGGCAAAGCCCTAAAACTGGTTTGAACTTTTGTGTCAATTTTCATCCAGGACAACAGTACTGAAAATAGGAGCTAACCTACAACAGTGGTGGGGGAAAGGCTAGAATATGAAAATTGCTTCATCTGGGATGGAAGTAAAACTTGAATGTTTCCAAACCAGGTATCTAACCTTTTCCCTTGACTACTAAAAGAAGTGTCCTGTGTTCCTTCACCACGTCTGTAGCAAGCTTCATTGTAAGTGATAGTGTGTATTTCAGAAAAGCACATAAAAGGATTTGGATCCCTTCTCTGCATTTTTCTTTTCCTTAGGAAAATAAAAATTTCCAGGTAGTTTTGTACCTTTCATTAAGTAAAGTTCAAGGACTCCTCTAAATTACAGTCCCTTGTAAGGAAAAGAGCAGTAAGAGGATTGTAAGTTTAATGGAACCTTTTTTAAGAAAAAAATACAGACACTGAAATAATGGACTATGAATTTATTAAAAAAATCCCACCTCATCGACTAACCAAAGGGAAGAATGTTCGAAAATAATTAAAAACATTTCTTTGTAAATATATATTATAAAGACTTTAAGGTGGTTAAGGAGGAAATTACATTGGCCTGCTCTGAAAAGGAAATTGTCAGGTTGGAGAAAAGTTACAGGTAGAAATGTTCAGAGATCAGTCTTGGGACCAATATTTTAGTTACAGTTATTGGCAGAAGAGTGCTGATAAAGTTAGCATCATCAAAAAGAAGGATGAAAAACTGTCATATTGTGGAATAGTCTGCAAGTATGAGATGAAATTTAATAGTAAAACTGTTTGCTCATATCCTTAGGGAGTGGTAGCTGGAAATGACAAAAGATTAGAGGAATCTAGTATAACAGTTGATAACAGAAAAAAGGTATGAGCCAACAGTCATGAAAAAGGATGTTTTCAAGAAAAGAAGTGTGCTGGCTCAGCAATTTTTACTTTTTTCCCTAACCTTCTGCCTATCTAAAATCTAAAAAATAAGCTTAGAAAGCTGAGAAAATATTTTTCAGTATGCCACCCTTCCTGTCCAAATACCTGACACACTTGTTCAGCTTGTCTGTGATGTTTACCTTTACTTAGTAAGACCTTTGACACAATATCTAATCATTGTGCTGTCCTTCTGTGCTGATTTTTGATGGGATAGAGTTAATTTTCTTTTCAGTAGCTAGTATGGAGCTATGTTTTGGATTTGTGCTGAAAGCAGTGTTGATAATTCGAGTAGTGCTTACACAGAGTCAAAGTCTTTTCTTCTTCTCACACCACTGAGTAGGCTGAGGGTACCCAAGAAGTTGGGAGGGAACACAGCTGGGACAGCTGACCCCAACTGACCAAAGGGATATTCCATACCATATGACATCATGTTCAGCATAAAAAGCTGGAGGAAGAGGGAGGAAGGGAGGACATTCAGAGTTATGGCTTTTTGTCTTCCCAAGTAACCATTAGGCCTGATGGAACCCTGCTTTCCTGGGGATGGCTGAGCACCTGCCTGCCAATGGGAAGTGGTGAATCAATTCCTTGGTTTGCATTGCTTGTATGCACGGCTTTTGCTTTATCTATTAAACTGTCTTTTCTTCAACCCACAGGGTTTCTCTTTTAATCTTTCAATTGTCTACCCCATCCTGCCATGGGGAGGAGTGAGCAAGTGGCTGTGTGGTACTAAGTTGCCAGTTGGGATTAAACTACAACAAGGGGCAATGAGATCCCAGGATTTCTGGCTAGCACACTATATTCTTTATTAGTATAAGAGTGTTTGTCAGACAATGTTTAAGAAAAAGGAATTATGTCTTATACAGGGAATGTGAAATCTCTAATGGTGAAATATGGAAAACTGTGGGTTGTTTGGCCTAACAAAGTGAAGGCACGACCTCTAAAAAAGGAAAAGGACTAGTTAAGCTATATAATAATACTGGTAAATGAGCAAATAAAGTGACCACAAACAAGTTTAGAAAACCAGGAAAAATGTCCAACTTGCAAAAATAGTAGGAGGTGCTGAAAAAAAAAATCCAGTGAGGCTAGTGGGAATTGACAAACTAAGTACTTTTAGGACATTCTGATGAGCTTGTCACCAAGCAGTAAGTGTAATAGACTTTCTAAACATGATGAAGTACCATAGCAATTTTTTTCAGGCTTTACATCTATTATCTAATTTGAGTTTTGTTGAAGACCTAAACATTCTCCTAACAGTTTCACTGTAGCTTTTAATGTGTTTATAACCATTTTCACATATTTTCTTTAATGGTCATTTACATATTAGCTACTTTTGTGCTTGTGGATGGTTTCTTTTCTCTGCCCCAAGAGACTGAAGAGAAAAAGGTGGCAAGTAAACCAAACCAATGGATGTTGTGTTACCTTTTCAACATCATGATAACTGCTCTTGAATTCCTCTTTATCTTTTTAATTTTTTCTATTTCCTTCTCTATTATTTTCAGTGAGACTATTCTACCCTTTTCTTCCACTCATCCAGTTACCATCCTGATACATTAACACTTCCATTTTCCTCAGCTCTTCTTAACAAATCAGCAGTGAAATTGTTAAAAGCCTCAGGTTTTACAGGTTTCATGCTGAAGAGAAGCCAGACACCTTACCTTTTAGAACAGTATTTTTCAGACTGTTTGTAGTCATAATGAGTCTATGCCAGTTCAAACTTGGTTTACATCATGAATTAATTTTTTTTAAACATGAAGATTAGAAATTTTACTTTGCGAGCAATAGCTCAGTTTTCAAAAAACTTTGTGGTATGTGCATTGGGTCTGTATGAACTTTTGGCAGTTTTTCTGACCATAGTAGTGTTTTTTCCACTTGAGATTCATGAACCTATGCCATATGCTACCCCTAGATCATATGTGAACAAATAAAGAGCTAAAGTTTTCAAACGTCTCTGAAGCTTAGTATAAATCCATGAGAAAGGGGATCCTGGCCTTTCTGGAATTGGCATTCAGAGCCTATTGGACTGGTGACCATTTTACTATATGAATAGTCCTAACAGAGATCCCTATCTTCCCGTAAGGCATTCTTACAATTTACCTCTTTTTTGGATTACTATCCCAATCCAAGTATAAAATGAGATCCTTTAAATATTCAGCACAATACTCTTTTGGTTGAGAGAGATAAGATTGCAGTGACTGACAAGAATTATGTTTGGGCAGTGCTGTCTGTCCACCTTGACATGCTGAGCTAATAAAAATATAGAAGAAGAGATTAAAGTGAGCTAAATGGTGCACGCCAATTCAGAGAGCACTAAAGAGTTACGCTGGCCATCAACAACCATTTCTTTTGGAGGATGGCATTTGGTTTTCTTTCATATGGACAAGAATATCTCTCTTAAAAAATTGTGGTTCTGCAGTTTTTCTCAGCATGATCATGGAAGCAATAAACATGCTGACAGAGCTGCTGAGGCTTGGTACTGAAGGCAATGATTTAGGGGAACAATCAGCATTTGGAAAGAGGAAATAAGAAAATAATTCTTGTTGGTCTATAATTTTTTTATGATATACTACTGTTGCTCTGATATGCTGGATATGATCTTATTTAAATTTGGGTTGTTTGAATATTGCTTATGCCTTAGTAATATGCAGGTGTTTTTTTTTCCTAGAAAAAGTACTTAAATGATTTTTGCATTTTCCATAAGCACTTCCCACAGAGATTTTGTTAATAAAACACTGACTTAAATGTTAAAAGAGTGACTATAAATCTTTGCTAACATACCATACTAAGTTCTGTAAATCCATGACCTCTAGGCAATGAATTTGTTAGTGAGAGTAATGCTGAATGACTGCACATTCTAGTGTTATTTAGAATTTTGGATCATGGTGTTGTGTTGACACATGCTTGAGACCATTAAATAATTCAGAATTCTGGGTCTATATGCCATTCATTCAGATGATCTGAAATTATAGTTCCCAGGAATCACACTTTCTGACCTGATAGGCCTCTGAAGATATGAAGGAAACATCTTCTTACTGAGATTTACAAGGCTTCCTCTTGTCCCAGGTCAGTCTATATTGACTGCAGCTTTGGTCACCATCTGAAGTCAATGGGAACTTTGCTGTTGGTTTCTGTCAACAAAATAGAGAGTGCAGAGAAGAAAACTCTAGAAATGTCTTACTCTGATGTTGTCTGTCCTCCTAGAGGTCTTTGATCAATATAAGACAGCTTTTTCAGAGTTGAAAAGGTCTTCTGGGAATTGCAGGAGTGAAGCCTATTTTTGTTTTGAGTTTGTAGGACTGTGCTCAGTCTTAATAGTACTCACTAGCTCAATAGAGACTTGGAATATAATTTTTCTTTGAGTGAAGTTAATGGAGATTTTTCCATTTTTGATAAAGCAGATGGTTGAATAGCATTGCATTGCATATTGTATAGTTGTTTATCATGATGTAGTGATAGCTAACTAGCTATTTAGGAAAAAAAAATCTATTACTGTTTTCTAGAAAATATATTCCAAAATATATTCCTTATTTCCATTGGTGTTCTTTCAACACCAATAGAAAGAAGTTAGTGTCTTTTATAAACCGAAATAGAAATAAATACATTCTTTGTTTTATTTGGAATTTGCTCTCCTCCCAAGTCAAGATTCATAAAATATTTGAAAACATTGTTTAAGTTGTTCACTCTGGAAAAATAATCACTCTCAAAATATGTGTTATTTTACCCTCTTTCTTGTTTGTCTTTAAACTAAGACTTGATGTGCTCGTTTCTCTAGAGAATAAACAAGACCTGTTTTTCACTTTCGAGTGCCTTTTTCCCTGAAATCTACTGGCAGTTTTACTGGCTTATTGCAAGCCTTCATTATGTTGTTGCTTTTCTTTAATTGATAGCTTGAAATCCTGTTTGCTAAGATTTCATGAAGCACTTCAAAAGTAAGAACCAGGTTAGTGATATTTGCAGTGGTTAAAATGAAGACCAGTTGTGCTGGGTTTGTGTGTATGGCAGGGTTTTTTTGTAGTGGGAGAGGGTGCTACAGCAGTGGCCCCTGTGAGAAGCTTCTTGAAGCTCCCCCGGCTCCAAGTCGGACCTGCCTCTGTGCCAAGGCCAAGCCAATTAGCAACAGTGGCTGCACCTCTGTGATAATGTATTTAAGAAGTGGAATCTGGGAGGAGGCGTTGGAGTTGTGAAGAAGAGTTGTGAGGGGGACACCTGTGCAAACACTGAGGTCAGTGGAAGAAAGGAGCAGAAGGAGTGTGGGGAGATGCGCTGGAGCAGAGACTCCCTTGCAGCCCATGGTGAAAGGGCTGGCTGTGCCGCTGCAGCCGATGGAGGTCCATGGTGGAGCAGATACCCACCTGCAGCCCATGGAGGACCCCACATTGGAGCAGGTGGCTGCACCTGAAGAAGGCTGGAACTCTATGGGAAGCCCCCACTGCTGTAGTTTGGTGCTGGGAGGATTGCAACATGCAGGAGGGACCCACAGTGGAGCATCCTGGGAAGAGTTGCATCTTATGGGAAGGACTCATGTTGGACAAAGATCATGGAGGACTGTCTCCTGTGAGAGGGACCCCATGCTGGAGTAGGGGAAGAATGTGAGGAGTCCTACCCCTGAGGAGGAAGGAGTGGCAGACTGACTGTAACCCCGTTCCCTACTCCCCTGTGCCACTGGAGGGGAGAAGGTAGAGAAATCAGGAGCAAAGCTAAGCTAAGGAAGAAGGGAGGAGTGAGGGAAGGTGTTATTAAGATGTGGTAATACTTCTCACTGTCCTACTCTCTTTGTTAAGTAGTGTTGTTAGTGTTTGAATTAAATTGATGTTCTTCTTCTTCCCCTAATGAGTCTCTCTTTTGCCCATGACCATAATGGGTGAATCATCCCTCTCTGTCCTTATGTCAATTCTGAAGCCTTTTGCTTTATTTTCTCTTTCCCATTACTGAGGGGGAAGGAGTGAGCTCGGCTGCCCTCTGGGCTCAAACCACAACACCAATTACACAGGATTACTATTCTTACTACTTAGTACGTAGAAAATGTTCTCACAAAAATGCACCTAAAGCAATTAGTGAAGAAAGAAACAGACAACAAGTATTTCAACTTCAAGAGTGATGCATCAAGTTTAATAGCTGCATTTGGACAGGGAAGACACACAATGATGTAGAAAGCATGCTGATCCTGTTCTGATTTTATCTATCTCATCACCAGTAGGTGAGCCTATGAAAGCTTCTCGTTTGTCCTTTAGTATTCATTACAATTAATTTTAAAATTCACTAAGGGGACAGAAAAAAAATCACCAAAGTTTGTTTGGAGTTTCCTTACTTAAGGAGAAGTAATTGAATAATGATAGCTGGTAATGTGGGTCCAGGCACTGCATGTCTGTTTTAACTGTTTTTTTACTTTCAGTAGAGACTGAAGACATATGACACATTCAACACTCACTGAAATTTTATGACACATGTGCATGCATGTTTATTAATTTTACATTGTGTCGTTTGGTGATGATATTAGAGAATCTCCTTAGCTAGTAAACTTTAGTTTTCCTTCAAGTGAGTGTCTGAGAGAAAGAAATAAGGTGGAATTTAGGATAGTGACTTGACATTTTAGACTCATGTTTTGTGAGACATTCTTCCCACTGCAGGGTTTTGGTGTCCTTCCCTATTCATAGTTTTCTTAAATTAAAGACTTGTTCCTCTGCTCCTTAATCAGGCCACTGATTATTTTTTTTTTGTTTTTTTTTACTTTGCTCTGTTCCTATGTTGTGGCTATTACAGAAACATGGTGGGATGTCTCCCATGACTGGAGTGCACCAGTTGATGGCTACAAGCTCTTTAGGAGGGACAGACAAGGAAGGAGAGGCGGTGGCATGGTGTTGTATGTCAGGGACTGTTATGATTGCTTTGAGCACAAGTGTAGCGAAGACAGGGTAGAGTGTCTTTGCGTTAGAATTGGGGGGAAGGCCAACAGGGCAGATGTTGTAGTAGGAGTCTACTATAGGCCACCCACCCAGGACAGAGAGGTGGATGAAATATTCTATAGGCATTTAGGAGAAATCTCACAATCGCTTGCCCTTGTTCTTGTGGGAGACTTTAACTTCCCAGACATCTGCTGGAAATACAACACAGCAGAGCGGGACCAGTCCCGGAGATTCCTGGAATGTTTCCTGGAGATTCCTGAAGACAACTTCCTGACACAACTGGTGAGAGAACCAACCAGAGAAGGTGCCCTGCTGGATCTCCTCTTTGTGAACAGAGAAGGACTGGTGGATGATGTGGCGGTCGGAGGACAACTAGGGCACAGCGATCATGAAATAATAGAGTTCTCTATTCTTAGAGAGGCCAGGAGAGGGCTAAGCAGAACTGACATCCTGGACTTCAAAAGGGATGACTTTGTCTTGTTTAGGCACCTGCTTGAAAGGATCCCTTGGGAGATGATCCTGAAGGATATAGGGGTCCAGGAAGGCTGGGCACTCTTTAAGAAGGAAGTCTTAATGGCTCAGGAGCAGGCTGTCCCCAGGTGCTGTAAGAGAAGCCAGCGACAGAGAAGACCACCCTGGCTGAACAGGGAGCTTTGGCTGCAACTCAGGGAGAAAAGGAAAGTTTACAGCCTTTGGAAGAAGGGACTAGCCACACAGTGATTACAAAGAGGCTGTGAGGCTATGCAGGGCAGAAATCAGGAGGTCTAAAGCCCAGCTGGAGATTACCCTGGCTTCAGCAATCAAGGATAACAAGAAATGTTTCTATAAGTATGTCAGTAGCAAAAGAAAGACCAGGGAGAGTCTCCATCCCCTGCTAGATGCAAGAGGAAACGTGGTAACAAGTCATGAGGAGAAGGCTGAAGTCCTTATTGTCTTCTTTGCCCCAGTCTTTAATAGCAAGACTAGTTGTATTGAGGGAATCCGGCCTCCTCAGCCAGAGGCCAAAGACTGGGAGAACGACCACCCTGCAATCCAGGAGACAGTGAGTGACCTACTGCATCACATCGACACACACAAGACTATGGGACCTGATGGGATACACCCGAGGGTGCTGAAGGAGCTGGCTGGGGTGCTCGCCAAGCCACTTTCCATCATTTATCAGCAGTCCTGGCTGACCGAGGAGGTCCTGACAGATTGGAAACTGGCCAATGTGACGCCTATCTATAAAAAGGGTATAAGGGGAAATTACAGGCCTGTCAGCTTGACATCAGTGCCCGGGAAGCTGATGGAGCAGCTCATCCTGAGTACCATCATACAACACATGTGGGACAACCAGATGATCAGGCCCAGTCAGCATGGGTTTATGAAAGGCAGGTCCTGCTTGAAAAACCTGATCTCCTTCTACGACAGGGCGACCTGCTTATTGGATGAGGGAAAGGCTGTGGATGTAGTTTACCTTGACTTCAGCAAGGCCTTTGACACCGTTTCCCACAGCATTCTCCTGGCAAAACTGGCTGCTGGAGGCTTGGGTGATCGCACGCTTTGCTGGGTAAAAATCTGGCTGGATGGCCAGGCCCAAAGAGTTGTGGTGAATGGAGTTAAATCCAGTTGGTGGCCGGTCACAAGTGGTGTCCCCCAGGGCTCAGTTTTGGGGCCACTCCTGTTTAACATCTTTATTGATGATCGAGATGAGGGGATCGAGTGCACCCTCAGTAAGTTTGCAGATGACACCAAGTTGGGTGGGAGTGTTGATCTGCTCGAGGGTAGGGAGGCTCTGCAGAGAGATCTGGACAGGCTGGAGCGATCGGCTAAGGCCAACTGTATGAGCTTCAAGAAGGCCAAATGCCGGGTTCTGCACTTGGGCCACAACAACCCCCAGCAGCGCTACAGGCTTGGGGAGGAGTGGCTGGAGAGCTGCCAGTCAGAGAGGGACCTGGGGGTGTTGACTGACAGCTGGCTGAACATGAGCCAGCAGTGTGCCCAAGTGGCCAAGAAGGCCGATGGTATCCTGGGTTATATCAGAAATAGCGTGGCCAGCAGGGACAGGGAAGTGATCCTGCCCCTGTACTCAGCACCGGTGAGGCTGCACCTCGATTACTGTGTTCAGTTTTGGGCCCCTCACTACAAAAAGGACATTGAATTACTCGAGCGTGTCCAAAGAAGGGCAACAAAGCTGGTGAAGGGTCTGGAGCACATGTCGTACAAGGAGCGGCTGAGGGAACTGGCGTTGTTTAGTCTGGAGAAGAGGAGGCTGAGGGGAGACCTCATCGCCCTCTACAACTACGTGAAAGGAGGTTGCAGAGAACTGGGGATGAGTCTCTTTAACCAAGTAATAAGCGACAGGACAAGAAGGAATGGCCTCAAGTTGCACCAGGGAAGGTTTAGACTAGATATTAGGAAGCATTTCTTTACAGAACGGGTAGTCAGGCTTTGGAATAGGCTGCCCAGGGAGGTGGTGGAGTCCCCATCCCTGGAGGTATTTAAGAGTCAGTTTGACATAGCACTTAGGGATATGGTATAGTTGAGAACTGTCAATGTTAGTTTAATGGTTGGACTGGATGATCTTCAAGGTCTTTTCCGACCTAGATGATTCTGTGATTCTGTGATTCTATTTAGGAGGGGACAGTAAACAGCAGATCAAGCATAGGGACTGGCAAATGTTTTAAATATTCTTGAATTTCTGTAGAGCTTTTGGGCTTTTGAGCAAATCTGTTAGCACAGCATATGAGAAGTAATCTATAAAAACAAACCACAGGAGTTCAGCTTTGTTGAATAGAAGGAGGGCATTACTATTTTAAGCTGAATGGAATCCTATGAAATAAAGTTAGTAGGCAAGTAACATTTTCATGGAAATTTCTGTATGTCTGTATATCATAGAATCATAGAATGGTTTGGGTTGAAACGGAGCTTAAAGATCATCTAGTTCCAACTCCCCTGCCATTGCAACTCACCTTCCACTAGACTAGGTGTCTCAAAGTCCATTCAAGCTGGCCTTGAACACTTCCAGGGAAGGGGCATCCACAACTGCTCTGGGCAACCTGTTTCAGTGTCTCATGACCCTCACTAAAGAATTTCTTCCTTATATCTAATCTAAATCTACCCTCCTTCTGTTTAAAAGTGTTACCCCTTATCCTATCACTACACTCCCTGATAAAGAGTCCCTCCCCATCTTCTCTGTAGGCCCTGTTTAAGTACTGGAAGGCCGCTATAAGGCCTCCACACAGCCTTCTCTTCTCCAGGCTGAACAACCCCAACTCTCTCAGCCTGTCCTCATAAAGGAGGTGCTCCAGTCCTCTGATCATCCTTGTGGCCCTCCTCTGGACTTGCTCCAACAGATCTATGTCATTTTTATATTGGGGGCCCCAGAGCGGAACTCAGTACTCTCACAAGAGTGGAGTAGAGGGGGAGAATCACCTCCCTTGACCTGCTGGTCACACTTCTTTTGATTCAGCCCAGGATATGGTTGGCTTTCTAGGCTGCAAGCGTGCATTGACAGGTTATGTTGAGCTTCTCATCACCCAACACCGCAAAGTCCTTCTCCTTAGGGCTGCTCTTAATCCACTTATCACCCAGCCTGTATTTGTGCATGGCATTGCCCCAACCCATGTGCAGGATCTTGCACTTGGCTTTGTTGAACTTCATGACTTCAGTTCCATGCTCTGGAACTAGAGATGTAGTGAAATTACAAGAGGAGATGCAATTTAATAGCCAGAAACCAGAGAAAAGAGCTATTCACTCCTGTTCCATGTCTGCTCAATGAAAGTACTGTTTGATTCTGTAGGAAGACACTAAGAATTAGAGGATACTTTAGGTATTTTTTTTGTACTGATTTTCTTGCTGTTTATAATTAAACATGGGTACCCAAGGTTGAACTCTTCCCTTGTTCCAGGAACCACTAATACCATAACTGAAACTTGTTCTGACTGGCACACACTCTTTATATGAAAGAGCATTCATTGGACTTTTTATCGTATGCATGATGGGAGTATACACATTACAGATCATCAGATCATGCTCCATTTCCCTGGTGGGGGTAACTCACATCACTGCACAAGTATAAGACCCAGGTATCACTTACCTCTTGTTTGTGCTGCATTTTGCATGGTTTATAAACATTGTGCTGACTTGCTGCATGTGCAAATTTCACTACATTTGAGAAAAGGAACTGCATTCCAGAGAATTAATTATGTAGTAGGTCAGTGAAGTACTTCTTTGTCTGTTCTTCATCTCAAAGCTTTGATAACCAGAAGTTTGCTATGTGCCCTATATGTCCTCTCACCATTTGATTTCAAAGCCAGCTCAAGATCTCAGTTCTAAGGACTTACACTTCTCCGTACTTGAGGAATGTGACTTACCTTGGAGATCCCCCTTTAAACAAGAAGCTGTGTTTGCAGTCCTCACAGCTACAGGGAGAAACTGGAAAAGGCTGTCAAAGGTAAACAAAGCAGTATCATCTATCAGAGTCCCTAGGGGACCTGCTATAGTAATCCTGAGAGAGGTGGCTTGGTCATTCCCCTGCCTTCCATGAGGCTTTAATGCCTTCCTAATAAAGCTACATGCCTCAAGGAGAGACAAGTGAAGTGGGGAGGGAAGGAGGAAGCTTTCACTATTGCTGTTATAAAGGAATAGCCTCTTGTTGCGGTACAGGGCAAAAGTGTAGGTCCACAGGGCCTGTACCATAGAGACCCAATGGTATGTTATTTCCACTTTTGAAAAGTTTTTTAATCAGTCCTATGCAGTCATGGATCCAGAACTCTTATTTCCAAGCTCTCTGTGATGCAGGTAGAGGAGCTGCTTGGATGTTTGTTGTTCACATTAGTCATGAGCAGAAAATTTTCTCATTCAGTGCTAGCAGTGGGACTATTTCATGCCTCTGTTTCTATTTAACAGTTCTTGCAGGGAAGTCACACATTCTGAGATCAGTGAAAAAGAAGAAATTAGGGGTTTTTTTTACTACATACAGAGGAAAAGCAGTAATCGGCATCTGCTGAACACAAGCCTGGAACTCATTTTCATTGAAGTGGCTGACAAGTAAAGCTTTGTGACATTGGAAAAAGTTTCTTTTCAGCATTTCAATTTTCATTTTATTTTTATGTTTCCCCTTTTTCATGCAGGTTAGGGATTGACTTTTCAAATTGAAGTACCTGGAAAGTCAACCTGGTAGCTTTGAGAATTTGCAAGGTAGAATTTTAGCAGATGTAGAAGGTCCTGCATGTGATCATGGTATCCAGGCAGCTGTGGTCACCACAGGAGCTAAACTGTACTTTGTTTCCCTGCTGTCTGAAGTGGTCAAAGGAAAGACAGAAATTCAGTGCCTGAAATTATCTTCAATATAGGAATAACTGAGAAGACCCCTGCAAGAGCTGTCAGTGAAGTAAACAAGGACTGTAGGGCTTCCTGTATTTGCTATGTATCCTTTGCCTCAGTACTGTCAAAATATCTTCTGCTGTCCTCCCCATCCTTTCCATCAACAATTTGTTGATACTAGAGAAGGTCATGGATTTTAGATCATCTTTTAGGTGCTCTGGCTCTAAGTGTTCCCCTCAAACATGCTATATGTCTCAGCTGGTACCGGCTCAATTATCTGCAGATCCAGAAGTAGCTCTGTCATGTTAGTGGCTTTCTGCAGTAATGGTCACTAGAGGAACTGGGTTAAGTGTGTGGTACTACTTCCTGTGGTGGTACAGATCCCACCCTGGGCCACGTTGTGATGTCAGCACCAGCCAAAATTGTGTTCTTGTCTTGGTTACAAGTGCAGTGGGCTGGGATGATCTGGCACTTTATTGTCTTGATTACAAATGTAGTGAGTTGGGACAATTAGGCACTCCCTAACTGTACCTACTCCTACTGCCTAGCAGTGAGTTAGGATGATTAGGCTCTCCCTAACTATACCTGATGCTCCTGTTGCTTGGGAGCTGTATCTAGAACTCCTGCTGCCTGGATCATAGCCCACTCTGGAAGATATCAGAATTACCTGACAAGAATTGTGGCCAAAATTATAAAAAAAAACAAATACTGACCAAAGTCAATCATCTCGTGGTCCTATAAATAGCAATCCTAAATGAGATCCTCTGAGCACTCTGGAATCACAGCAGGCTGTGACCCAGTATCTCCCTCTGATTTGGGATGCTTCTCATGGTAGATTTCATGAGGATTTTCAATCATAGCTTTCATGAGGATTTCAAAGAATAGATAGATTTCATAAAGATTTCCAAGATCACCAGCTGATAGATGCTGATGAAGAAAAAGGAGTCAAAGATTGTCTGCTGAGAAATGCTGATGAAGGATAATAGTGAGTAAGTCATTACAATTATTTTGCAAAGTTTCAAAGGTCATTTGGTACTAGTAATTTACTACAATGGCAAAGAGAAAAATCTTGATCATAGGTTAACATCTATATCTGTGTGTTTGTATTTGTGTGTGTGCAATTTGATTTAGGAAACTTTGTAGTGCTGATTATAGCAAATTTTGTTAAATCACTTTAATTTGGCTGATGATTAATACTGTTAAAAATCATATAATCTAATATTGTGATTTACCATAATAATGTTAATAAATCTTAAATTGCTGCTCCCTCAGAGTTGTGTAGGATCCATAATCACCCATTCCTCAACAAATTGGTGCAATGACTCAAGATATTTTCCTTACCCTTTATATTAATTCCATTAGACATAAATGGTTGGCCAAGTATGGAACTAAGTCTGGATCCATTTGCACTTAGACTCCTCTCAGAGAAGGAGTTTAAAAAGCAAGGGGGTCCATTCTGAACCTCATGACTCAGTGGGAAGGTTTTCCTTAACTTTTAATGTGTCTGCTCTCTGTGTAAATTGTTTGAAAGAGATTCTAACTTGCTTTTCCTTTGTATGTTTCTTCCATATAGTCCTCATGGAAGAAATGAAAGTCTTGACTCTAATAGGGTGAACGTTGACTTTGTTAAGTCACAGTTCTACAAATTCACATTAAAATCACTCTTTACTAATAACTTTGACAGTGATACTTTAAGTGATTTAAAACACTCATCTGTGACACCCCCACCAGACTGTTTTCATGATTGCATTTCATCATGTAGCTGTGTCAAAAGATCAGTCTTAGTAGGGAAGAAAGAAAAGAAAGAAAAGAAAGGAAAGAAAGGAAGGAAAGAAAGGAAGAAAGGAAGAAAAGAAGAAAGGAAGAAAGGAAGAAAGGAAGAAAGGAAGAAAGGAAGAAAAGAAGAAAGGAAGAAAGGAAGAAAGGAAGAAAGGAAGAAGGAAGAAAGGAAGGGAGAAAGGGAGAAAGGGAGAGAGAAAGAGAGAAAGAAAGAGAGAAAGAGAAAGAGAGAAAGAGAGAAAGAGAAAGAAAAAGAGAAAGAGAGAGAGAGAAAGAGAGAGAGAAAGAAAGAAAGAGAAAGAAAGAGAAAGAAATAGAGAGAAAGCGAGAAAGCGAGAAAGCAAGAAAGAAAGAAAGAAAGGAAGGAAGGAAGGAAGGAAGGAAGGAAGGAAGGAAGGAAGGAAGGAAGGAAGGAAGGAAGGAAGGAAGGAAGGAAGGAAGGAAGGAAGGAAGGAAAGAATCCTTACTGTGCATGACTGGGACATGTTTTTTGTGCTGTCACCATAGTGTTTAAGATAAAATTACATCACATGAATTATATTGACACTTTTGTTGGAAGCCACGGTACCAGTGAGTTTGGATAGCTTATCAGCCTCTGATCTGTTACCTCCTCCTGCTTCTGCAATTGATTCTTAGCTGTGTGAATTTTTTACAGTGCAGAACTGCTGCTTGCAGCTGCAATTGCTCTGTTTCCTCCTCTCACCTACCAGTTTTCTTACCCAAAGTACACACAGTGAGACAGGGGTAGGTGTTGGGCAGCTGATCCATGTGTTGACTCAGATAAATTTGTTTCCTGATGCTACTTCCTTGGTCAAACCTGCAGAAGGGAAAAACTTACATCAGTATCAATGTGGTGTATTGTTTTATGAACAACACATAATTAACTGACAAGCATTGAATTGTAATTCAGGATCAGTATCGGATATACAACAAATAAGCTGCAATACTTAACTATTACAAATTTTCATGCTTTTTTTATACTTTTCAAAAGTTTCTCTGAAATTCCCCAGTTACTGTGTAATCCAGCTAGTGGACATTTCAGGCAGTTTCATGTATTTGATCCACATGTATTATTTACACACACATTCCTAACTTAACAGCTCTTGCTGTCCAGGGCCATTTTGCTAATGGTGGGCAAAGCAAACACCCCTGTAGAACCTATTAATAAAAAACCCAGTGAGATGTGAACTGGCATTAAGCAAGCATTTCTGATGGGATTTGGGCTAGGTCTGGCATGAAGAGCAAATAGCAGTTATAGCATCTTACAAAAAGATGAATGTTTAGTTGAGAAATATCAATACACGAAAAAGGAGCAACAGAAGGCTCAATGACGTGGGTACACATTAATATCAAAAATGCTGTGTAGGCCTGGGTGTAGGCATGCTGCCACAGAGTTGTGCATGAGTCATCAGGTATGGTTGGATCTGTCTTACTTTGTGTACTGGTCCTCAGGGGAAACAGAAGGTCAAAAGTATGGCAGCAGCATCCCCAGCACTAGCATGCAGCCCTGCTGCTGTCTGCATTTGAGATGATAGAGGACTTGTCCTGGCAATCTGACAGAGCTGTTTCTTCCTATTGAAAGCATGCACTTAGCTCTCCTCCCTTGCTACTCTCCACCAGCAGCTATTTGCTCCTCCTCCCTCTCTGAGCTCTGTGACAGGTAGTTCCAGATGACTTGATATAGCAGAAAAACTTTCCTGTTTTGACACTGTGAGCAGCAGTGGCATTCTCTCCATAGGCCAATTCTAAGATGTCCCTCCTAATTTTATAAATTAGACACATATTTTTTGGCAGCTGCTCTGATATCTGCAGGCTAAATTGTTTTCTAGGAGGTTATCTCTGCTGAAGAAGCTGATACAATGCCTGGGGCCAGACCCAACATTCATCTTCACCCTTGTTAAAGATGTGTTTTCTGGAAAAATGCCGCCTTCTTTTGACAATGGAAAATCAATCCTGCTGCTCCTGCTAACAAGTTACATTTCTGAAGGTTGTGTGTGATACCAGGCTACAGCAGATCTGTCATCTTTCTTAGGGACTATGTTTCCTTTCTAAACCTGCATATTGCATAATGATCATCTTGCACTTAATGCCTGCAATTCTAGGTATGAGGAAAGGAAGGTATTTTCAATTATACTAAAATACGGGGAGAGAACTCTATTCACAGTTTTAACAGTTGTTATTATCTAAGATTTTAAGCATAGCAAAACCAACATGCCCTCAGCTTCATTCTCATTAATATCAGCATATGTCAGGGACACTACTGAAGAAATACGAAGGAAATGGCAAAGTCGGATTCAGAACTTCATCTGACAGATCAACTCAGTACATGAAAAAAGGAAGAGATAGGAAGAAGAGTAAATCAGCTGCTCCCAGAAATGTGATTTCTGCTAACTTGGTGGCAGGGGGGTTACATTATGTGCAGAAATCAAAGATATTGCATGCATATCAGATCATCTGATTTTTATTTGCCTTACAAACCACTTATTTTAGCTTGACTTAAAAGTTCTTGGTACGGGAGAACCTGTACTTAACAGTGTAAGAATTCATTCAGACAGATTTGGAATGGTGTAACAGAGTTGACAATTCATAAATGTAAAGTAGCCTTAAATAGTACAACACACAGTCTAACAGCTCTAATGAAGGTAAAAAATACTGTGATAATAGCTGTGTACAGAAGCAATATATAATATATATGTACCCTTTTGTGATGAGGTAACTGTCTAGATGGAGAGCTGTTAATGCTGAGACAGAGCTAGGCAAAATTTTTATAAGCTACGCAACACTTTGCTTTTAGGATCTGCCACCTATAAATAATTTTAAACGTATGGTGATCATGGTACAAGAACACTGGGGAAATACATTGTTTGGATTTAAAATTATGCAGTAGTATTAGCTAAGTTTTGGGAGGACTAGGTATGTATGTATACATGTGTGTATGCAAGTATTTATTTATTTTTTATTTATTTTGCTTTGAATATAAGAATACTCCAAATTCAGAAGAAAACAGGGGTACAAACCCGTACAAACTAGAACTGAAGGAAAAACTTCCCACAAACATTTTCAAGTGGCAGTTAGTGAGTTCCCATAGATCAATTTCAGTGTGACAGGCCATGGGGATTGCTTTCATCTTGCTGATCTGCTGAGATAAATCTATGTCCCCACATTGACTGGTGTAGAACTATGCTCTGATCTCTTTTTCCTTGTTCTTCCAGTAAAGGAGATTCTAAACTAGATAGATAAATCCTGTAAAGTGAAGACAAAATTGTGTTATGAAAGTTGAATGGGAAAGAGTACATAGGCTTCACAAGCTAAATTACTTTAGCAATAATATAATTTTATAAGATACACTGTGTTCTGTATAGGTACATGAAGCACGATTTCATTACAGTGATCTGCCTGATGTGTTGGATTTCAGTGATGGCTGATGTGATCTCCGCATATTACAGTTTATAGAAATCTCTAATGTGTTTTGGTAAAAAGTGCTATATAAGACTAATGTGATATTGATGTTGACCATTCCAGCTAAAGCTTTTCCAGTATCTTTAACAGTCTGATTTTACTTGCTGGGTAACTGTTAATTTTGTGTCTTGCTTTTGGTCAATATCTAATACAAGTTAGAAAGTAAGTGCCTGTCACTTAATACAGTATCTTGAAAGCTAGTATTATCTTTCTTATTAGCAAATATAGGTACTGTACCAAGTCTTTCACTTGTCTCATCAGGTGAACTACAATTACAGTAACTACATCACAACGTTATAAGGTATGACACTAGTACTACAAACTATTAAAGTTTATTTTATAGTTTAGATTGCAGCTGTCGTTCTGACACAACAATTGTTCTTCTACTGTATGAAAACCCAAGAATTAGTTACATGCATCTATAAAAATCCCTCTTTTCCATTGATACCTTTATAGTGACCTTCAAATGAAGGATTTTACAACTGTATTTTATGTGGTTTATACTTCTAAATTGTTAGCATGAGGAGAAGAAATACTACTTTTTATTTCTCTTTCTCACTAACACAGGGAATATATTATTTCTGTGGAGTGTGATTCTCCAAATACTCACTCTGTGTGAGAGAAAAATCAAAAACAGTGAAAAGTGACCTGCAACTGCATGCTGCAGAACATGCAGAGATGACAATAAAAGTACTAGCAGAGTCCTGTATTTTAAGAAAGCCAGCTATGTGACTAATCACAGCCCATTTTTTTTTCTTTTTATGAAAAAGATTTGTTACTCAAATACAAGCATCATGGCATAGTGATGGAATTAAGTGACAGGTAAAAAATCTATAGGAAGAAGAAGGTTCTTGAGAAATCTAAATTTACAGTGTATTTCCATGAGTGAAGAAGACCTTTGTTGGTTGTTGGAAAACAGTGCCATGAAATTTAGCATCACTGAACAGCTAGGCTAGCCCAGAGCAATGTTGCGGTGCACCTTAAGCTTCATGCTTCTTAACTTCCTTTGTATAGACTTCAGGGAACAGTATGTCTGATTAGGATTCCCAGCTTTGATCAGCCTCCTGGAGTCCTCTGCCATGTCACACAAATCTCTGTCTGAGATCCTACGATCTCAGAGTGGTTCTGTTGCGGCCAAAGGCAGATCTGCCCGTGAGTAGGAGACATCAGCTAGTGAGAGACAAGTAATTAACACTAGAGGCAGGATCTCAGTTTTGGACTGAACTATTATACAATGGCAACTAGGTACCAAGTTCAGGTGTGAATCCAGCTCTAAGCCATTCAAGTAGCTCAAGAGCTGTACAATTTAGTAGATTGTTATGTGATTTGCAACAGGTTTTTTTCATGAGATGTGGTAAAAACCACCTTCTAAGAGGCACACATGCCCTCAGCTAATTCCTGAAAATCTAAGCCCACATATACAGTGCAGTGCTTTCCCTGCAAGAGCAGTAGGCAGCAAGCAATCCACACAGAGATCTAGCATACTTAAGTGAATTAATTACATTATATTACTGAAAATTAGTCTTTGCATTATTTCTCTATGCTGTAAGAGACATTTTGAAAACATGTTGGAAGGAACCACTTGAAATAGTTTCAGCTATGACAGAAATCAGTTGCGGTGATGGAGGCCTTGTGTCTTGCAGGAGGCACTCAAAACCCTTGATATTGATGTCTGCATCATTTTTCATCAGAAGTATGAGTGCCACAAGGGCTTCTGTGCCTCAAGGAAAAATTAACCCTCCCCTGCTTTTTCAGACTGCATTTTAGAGTTCTGACTGTTTAGCACTCTCTGCTGTTTCAAGTCCTCTCCTCCATCAATTCTGACTCACAATTCCATGGGCTAAACAAAGAGAAAAGCTGGCACACACACTTTTCAAAAAGTACTCTTCAAAGGTATTAATCAGGTAATATTGATGCCTGGACACATTTGTTATTGCTGTTGATGCCCTTTTCGCTAATCAAGATTCAAAACAGAGAAAAGACAACAATATATATTTATATATTTATATCTGTATTTATATTTAGACTTACATTTATATTTATACATATTTATACTTATATTTATATTTATATTATTTTACTTATATTTATATTATCTTATTTATATTTTTATTGGACATGTATGGAAGATGTAAGAGTATTTTACTACCATGGGTTAAGAAATCTATGTTACATCCAAGCAGCAAAGCCATGAATGGGCTACTTTTCTCAAATGCATGTTGCTAAGCTCCTATTCACATAGCCCCATATATTAAACCCTTAGCATACTGCTTCTAATGTACAGACAAAACTGGCAGTTTCTCTGTTACAGAAGAGTTTTGCCCTAGTTTTCTTGCATTTCCTGTTATACACTTGTTCTGGTTTTGGATGGAATAGAGTTAGTTTTCTTGATCTGGGAGAGAGCATAGCTGGAGTGCCTGACTCGGATTTTGACCAGGATAGAGTTAACTTTCTTTGAGCTAGGAGGGGGGCACATCCGGAGCGCCAGGCCCAGATTGGCCATTGGAGCATTCCATATCATGTGACATTATGCTCAGTATATAAAGGAGGTGGGTTTTCTCTCATTTCTGGTTAGTGTGGTGGGATCTTCTTTTTGTCAGGGTCGCTGCCAGGGGCAGGCTGCGTATTGGCTGGCGGGTGGTGAGCAATTGGATTGTGCATGACCCATATGTACTTTCCGTTATTGTTTTGTTACATTACAGTCACTAAACTCTTTTTTATTTCAACCTACTAGTTTTTTCCTTTTGTCTCTCCTCTGATTTCCAGGCAGGGGAAAGGATGAATGACCGGCTGCGTGGTGTTTGGCTGCCAGCCGGGTTCAAATCACAACAACACTGTATTTTTTTCTCATAAATTTGCAAGGCGTAGTTGCTCTTGTTTTACAGGATATTTTCTGACCAAGTGCTGGAAACCACTGTTTAGTTTTCCAAAGAGAAAAGTGAAGGTTGAAAATGGTTGAAATTATTCAAGGTCATGAATTTCAGGCATAGGTGTATATATTCTGAGTGTCTTCTATTTAGATACCCATATTCTTTGCTGGCCTCCTCCATAATCTATGGGGTGTTTGGGAGAGAAACAGGAGGCTCCATGACACTGGAAAACCAGAATTTATATGGAGCTTTACTTTGGGGGTTTCTAAGGACTGTCAACACAACCAATAAATAATGTTCATAAGAAAAGGCCTGAACAGATTTCACACATGCTGTTTATGTCTTCTTGGGCTGGAAAAACAGGCTGTCAGAGTTAGAAACTTGAGTTACAGATATATACACATTTCCTAACTTACAGGTGCCTGAATGTTCTTCTAATGCAATAAGAATCTCCTCCAGACACCCAAGTCATCATAGGCTAATATTTTTACAACTAAAATGTTGAGTAAAAATTTTTAGTGTGCTGTCTGTCTTGCTCTTGGAAGGCTGAGCAGGTGTAACTAGGATGGAAGGAGGCCTTTGAGCAAAACACAGTCAACACTGGACGTTGAAATTAGGAGGTTTTCTGAGCAAAGATGACCCCATCAGGAGATTAGATTAAACATTACTTTTGAGCATGTGAAGCACCATTTATACTGTCTGTCTGAGTCTAGATTTAGGATTTGAATATATGCAAGGACCAGTGGAGTCAAAGGTACTTGAGGAAAGGGAGGACACTCTCCTCTGCAGTAGTATTTAGGAATAGAAAACTTACAGGGACCCAGTTGAACCACAGTTGCTACTGGCTTTTGATGGAATGTTCTTCCCCCTATCCCCTTATTTCCCTCCTTTCTCCACACTTGCAGGTTACATGAACTGTGCCTTCCTCTCATTCTTACCTCAGAAATACCTGTGTGGTGAGAGCTGTCCTGTGACAGATGTACCTTAGCCCTGAGCATTCTTACTGTGTGATAAGTGAGTTTTCCTTCATCCTTCCCTCTTGGCATCAGTCTTCTTTCCAGATTTAAAAAATCCCAGGAACAGTTAAGCATTTACAGATTTAGAGTCTGTTGCCAATCACTTAGTATTGCATTTAAGTTAATGAATTAATTTGGTAAGAGATGAATCCCCATGCGTTCTAGCTGGTCCTCAGAGATTAGAGGGGCTAGGGGCGGCTGGACTTATCTCTTAATAGGTATGCCAGTTATGGCCGTAACTATAGACCTGACACCAGATGCATGAACAGCCCGAATGCTGTAGGTCCGGTTGCATTCAAGAGAAGCAGTCAGGTTCACGAATAGTACAGTTTAGTCTTATGCAACATCTACAGAGATTCTTTGAGATTGCCTATGATAAATGCACAAACTGCAGGTTGGCTATATAGCACTACACACAAAAAATGACTGCAATCACACACACTGGGAAAGATTCTTCTGGGAGGGGCGAGGACCACAAACCCATCTATCTGTTCCTCCAATTTGTATTGGATTATCGTCCCTCTGAGTTAGATACAAACTCAGGGTAGTATTTATCTAAATACGTATGTGTGGGTGTATAAGGGACTGTGTTGGACTGCATCTGTCTCAACATTGCTGTTGCACCACCACCACTTCCTGGCCTCAGCACCCTGTTGCCATGGAGGAGTACGTTCTGAAGGAGACGAAGGGTCCCCGACAAAACCACGACATCCGCCTGAAACTAAATCGGGGTGCGGAAGACACACGGGCCGGCATGACCAGCGCGAGCACCTGGGCATCCGCACATGGAGGACCACAGGACCATGAGCCCCATGATCTGGGTAAGACATGCAGGCTGGCACGAAATGGGCGGACTCTTTGGAAAAGGTCGAGGGGACTGGGATAATAAAAGGACTGCATACTCCTCCCTCGGCGCGCACCTTCCTCAACACCTGTTACTTGGAGCCGGGACCTCAGCGGAGCTTGCAGTACCATCACCTGCACCGAGCCCAAGCCAACGGAACATCACTGGATCCCTGGTGGTGGTGGTAATTAGCTGCATATCTACCGTTTTCTTGCTTAGGGATTCTGACTTTCCCCTTCTTTTCCCCTCTGTCCTATCACTATAACTAATTGTTACAGCAAATAAAGTTCACAAGGTTATACAGCATCTGACCTCGTTTGTGTCTTAATCTCGCTCTTGGAATTGTTTAAGAACCCGCCCCGATATTGGATCGGGACCGGGTGGGACTGTGGTCAAGCCATTGTTTCTGGAGTAATGACACAGCACATTCCTTGGTGCAAGGTGTGTGCTGATTTTGTGGAAAAGAGAAAGAATGAGAGGTAAGGTCCGCAGAGTTGTGCAAAACAGTCCTTGAGAGAAGGGGAAGAGCAGGAGATAAATCTGCATAGTTATGTCAAATATTCCTTGAGAAAAATGGAAGAACGGGACTGCGCAGCCTCCACCTCGCTTCACATTCCTCTGTGGTGCCATGGCAACACGAATCACTGAATCGCCATCCTTTCCTGTGTTTGTTTTGGGCACCATGTGTGTTTTGAAGTTTTTTCGCTGTTTTGCTTTTCCCACACTTCCAACACTTAGCAACTATACTGATGGCCTGATGTCATCAACATGTTAGCTTATTTTGCTGAATCTAGAGACTATCTAGAAATTTAGTCTTGCTAGATAGGCTCTTAGCATCTCAATACAAGACCAGTATCTGACTTTGGGACCTGTTGACAGTTGATGGAAAATGGTATAAATCACGTCTAAGTAAGGTAACATCACAAAGCCAAAGGACAGTGTCTAAAAGAAGCACACTATGTAACTCCCAATCCTCATTAGCTCTGAGAGAGTGATGGGAAGAACTAAGCAATGGGCCAAATAGGTATCAGATCTCACCAGGAAGAAGAAAAGAATAGCAAAACAAGATGTGATAGTAGACTACATGTCTTTCATGACACATTTTCTGCAGATTGACAATGTGCAGTGAAACCATATTGAGAAATGATCTGAAGCATGGGGTGTTGTAGCCAGTACCTACTGCAAGGAGGTGAGACTGGTAATCATCTGAACTATGTAGCTCATCCAAAATACGTGTTCATCTACTGCTTCAGAAACCCAGAAGTCTTTCTGGTAGAGACCACTGGTTTCAAACCATATGGTGGGTTAGGGACAGCAATGCAGCAATGAAAAAAATAGTCAGCTGTCTCATCTTGAGCTGAAACCTTCCCAATGCTTGCAAGGGAGAAAATATTTCAGTTAAAAGAGCTGTGGAGGGAGCTCTTAGGAACACACCGTATTTGTACATAACGTCTTCCGTCTCTTGTCTGCCTTTTTCCTGTCAGCCACAGACTAACTTGACATCAACTTTATGCCTAGCCATCACCCTTTTCATCAGTAAAGGTATACTCATTTCTGCATGGCAGTTATGTCACTGTATTTCACATCTGGTTTAGAAGCAGTAAATGGGAAGAACTGATTAGATGCAATGACAAAATATCTCTGCATTAAGGAAGTTGATACAGTTAAAATTGCATCTCGGTACAGTGTGCAGAAATTGGAATGGTTTGCAAGAAAAAAGTAGTTGGGCTTACTGCCTAGTCTGTCATGTAAAATGATTCACAACCAAGACACATAGGCACAACATTGTGGATTTCAAAGAGTAATGCTCTTAGGTTCATTATTTATATTCATATTAGGTTCACAGATATTTTAGGCATAATCCTAGGTCAGTCTGTTACTCCGTGAATTTTTTTCAGGCAACTGTGGGAGCTAAGACACCTGTTCTCAGCATCATCTGCACAATGATTTTCTTACCAGTTATTTTTCTATCTTGCCCAGGTCTAGCAATTACTGACCTGTGTAACTGTTTGGCATAGTGTTCTATTGTTCATTTACTTGACCCTAGTATACAGCATCAGCAAGGCATCAGTTTACTTACTTGAACTCCCTGCACTCTGCCCAGACTGTCCACACTGATTCTAAGTTGAAAAGTTTTGTATAAGAATAATGTATTTGTGCTTTTTCTTTTTGCAATATCAGAAGACATTTAAAATCCTAAAAAAACAAGCTTACTTTTTGTTTCATTTAGTATGGCATTATGGGGTGATACCTGAAACCTAAATTACTTTTAAATTGAGTGTATTCTAAAATATTTAAGTCACTTCAGAAAACTCTCATTGTAATATGCAATAACTTCAAATGTGATTTATCTCAGGCCTTCATAAAATAGAAATGTCCTGCCCACATTGTTTAGAATTTCAACTAAATTTATACAATAACACACAATTTTATTATATCTGAAATTAAACAATAAACATGCTATTAATTTGTGTCTAAAATCACATAAATATGTCATTAAATTCATAAATCTGAAATATGAGGTTTATAAAAGAGACAAGAGCTTCAGTTCTATTTAAAATAAAATGTGTAAGATATATATCCCTGATTCTAATGTACAGCAGATACAGCAGACCCAAAACCTTTCACATATTGTTTTTCCCTTACATTTTTAACCCGGTTTGTATCAATTTAAAATTACCTGGGTTTTTGCTTCTTATTGCATAATATAATGTATTAATGATAATATGGATCATTTGATGTCTATTTCTTTTAATGAAATTGCTAACAGGATAGAAAGAGTAATGAGAGAATTCTACTGTTACTGTCAAAATGACAGACTTCTACAGCTACTGTTTGCGAAGACTGGTATAGTGGTGTGCTCTTTATGCTTCCTGCTCGCTCTTTTTGCTAGTCATTCATTTTGATGTACTGTGTTGAGGTTTGAACTCAGCCGGCAGCCAGACCCCACGTGGCCAGCTGTTCACCTCCCCCTCCCTGGTGAAATAGGGGAGGGACAAAAAGAAGAAAATTCACAGGTTGAATAAAAAGAAAGAATTTACTAAACACAACAAGAGAACAACAGTAACAATACTGAGTCCAAAAAGAAAACTGGTAAAATGCGACAGTGGCTTACCGAACGCGGTGACCGCCCCCCACTGCAACACGTGACCGGACACTGGAAAAGGGCGCGTGCCAGAGAGAGCCTGCGCCCACCTGTATACCCTGGGCATGACATCACATGGAATGAAATACTCCAATGATTGATTGGGATCCAGACCTCTAGCTGTACTCCCTCTCAACCCAGGGAAAGTTAACTCTATCCTGGCCGAAACCAGGACATACTGCAACTAAAATATAGACTTATTATTCATTAATCAACAACAGGGGTTTTTTGCTCTGTTATGGTTTTGGTATCAATTTTTAATAACAGAATTTGTGGCTAACTTGATTACTAATAGTACACGTTGTATCAGTGTCTGTGTTAATTTTATTATTTGGACATTCAAACCAGAAAAGGGAAATGTTAATCTTATTACCAAGACCTAAAGTTATGTTTAACTTCATGTGAATAGCTGTATTGTTTCCCTTAAACATTACATGAATTATGTACCTTTGGGCTCAGTCCTGCTTTTATGTAAGCCTGTGACTGATGTGCATAGACTGAAGTGCATAGATTATACATCCAAGCATGAGTTACTTTACTCGTGCAATGATAGGAATGGCTTTAACTGTAAAACACAGATCTGGATTGTAACAGAATATTATAACATGTTTAATTGTAAAGACTGTAACCTAAAATTCATGCAGGCTTAGTGTAAATGGAATACTGCTCCTCAGAAGCCACACAAAGTCAGGTGTGAATACATACCTAGGTTATGATGCTTTCAAACCTGACAGTGAAACAGTAGCCTTATTAAATGAAAAGAGAGTGTTAACCACTGATTTTGGTAGTATCAGGTTTCTACCTAAGTTCTACATTAAAGATGAGGTCTTTAGTGGCATTAATTCTCTTTGTAGCTGTCTGGTGTATATACATGTAAATATAGGAGCACAATAATCCATGGCTTTCTGAACAACTGGAAAACCAGTCACAGATTCCACATAACACAAAAAGGTAAACTCCAATTCAGTACATGAGTGAATTCTTTGTTGCCTTGTCAGTTAAGAAATTTTAAACAAACCCCCCCCACATAGAACATTATTTTCATGAGAATAGTGTTGTTGTGAAACACGTGGATAATCCTGGAACAATATGAGATATTAGGGCTCCTCTAGCAGGTACATGGTGTGCTGGGTGATGATCTGGCTGAAGGGCAGAGCTGAAAGTATTGTAGTGAATGGGGCTACATCTGACTGGCAGCCAGCCACCAGCGGTGTTCCTCAAGGATCAGTTCTAGGACTGCTTCTGTTCAATATTTTTATAAATGATCTGGAGGCAGGAGTTGAATGCACCATTAGTAAGTTTGCTGCTCATACAAAACCAGGAGGTGTGGTTGACACTCTTGAGGTCGTTGCAGAGGAATCTAGATAGATTGGAGCATTGAGCAATCATCAATAACATGAAACTTAACAAGAACAAATGCTGGACTCTGCACCTGGAATGGAGTAATGCTGGACACAAATAAAAAGTGGGAGAGGAGTGGCTGGAGACCAGCCCTGTAGAAAGGAATCTGGGGGTGCTGGTTGACAGCAAACTCAATATGAATCAGCAGTGTGCCCTGGCAGACACAGGGCAAACAAGCATCCTAGGGTGCATCAAACGCAAAGTGGCCAGCCACTCAAAAAAGATGATTATCCCACTGTATTTAGCAATGGTGTGGCCTCACCTTGAGTGTCATGTGCAGTTCTAGGCCCCACAGTTTAAAAACAACATTAAGGTAGTTGAATTCATCCAGAGGAGGGCAACCTAGCTGGTAGAAGGGCTGGAAGGCATGTCCTGTGGGGAGCAGTTGAAGACACTGTGTTTGTCTAGTTTGGAGAAGAGGAGGCTGAGGGGTGACCTCATTGATTTCTACAGCTTCCTGAAGAGGAGAAGTAGAGAAGGAGTTGTTGTTCTCTTCTCCCTGAGATCAGTGACAGGATGCCTGGGAATGGCTTAAAGCTGCGTCCATCAGCGGAGGTTCAGACTTGACATTATGAAACATTTCTTTACTGACAGTGTGGTCAAACACTGCAACAGGCTTCCTAAAGAGATAGTCAATGCGTCAAGCCTGTCAGTGTTTAAGAGGCATTTGGACAATGCCCTTAATAGCATGCTTTAACTTTTGGTCAGCACTGAAGTGGTCAGGGAGTTGGACTAGATGGTCATTGTAAGTCCCTTCCAACTGAAATGATTCTATTCTATTCTATTCTATTCTATTCTATTCTATTCTATTCTATTCTATTCTATTCTTATTCTATTCTGTTCTCCCCAGCTGATTGAACAAGGCTTGTCTACACAGTTTCACTTCTGTCTCTTTTCTAATTCTGATACAGAGAATGTTGGATACTCTGAAAAATGGAAGTTATGCCAACAGGACCTCACTCATCTCACCCTTTCAGGCTGTCAGTGCCTACAGCTGAATGAGTAGAAATTACAGGTTTGAATGGCTGCAAATATCTGCATGCTTGTGGAATTCAGGTAGCCTAGGCCTATGTGGGATGACCAGGTGTAAGAGTAAGTCAGAAGATCAGCACTGTCTCAACATTGTCATCAGGGACATGGACAGTAAGGTACCTGACAATGGCCTGCTTGGAACACAGTTGCTGATCCCAAGAATGGAATGCGGTGCAAAGGTTCCTGAATACAGAACTGGGTGGTACAAAGAATGCTGTGCTATTCTTTGGTACCTAAGCCGTGTGGTACAAAGAGTGCTGTGCTATTGTTTGGTACCTGAGTGTAACCAGAGCTGTTAGAGATGACTGCATAGCTACTGTCAAAAAAGATGGATCGCAACTGTTGCCGTAACATCGATGAAGAAGTCATGAAGTTTAAACGAACTTTGCTTCATTATAATACCAAAACACACCTCCTGGTTGAAGGCTACCCACCTCTAAGACTGACCACGCCTTGGACACTCCTCCCCGTGCCTTGCTTGAGAAGGGCGGAGATCCCTGAGGCAGAGGAGGAGCAAAGTGTGTCATTAAGCATAAAAGATGACTTCTGGACAACAAAAATTTGAAGCTTCCCCACCAAGGATCATGACGACCGATAACGGAGCGCTAGCTGGACCCGGAACATCTTGAGATCAGTGGTGGTAGCTATAACCTCTCCTTCTCTCTAAACTTTACTTTTCCCCTTTTCTTTCACCCATCTCTAACTATTGCATGCCGCTTCACTGACAACACAATAAAGTTTCACTGTTTGATTGATGTAATCCCCTTTGGTGTTGGTCACCTTGATTTTGCACTTTTGAGATCGTAGCAAACGAGCCATCGTGAGTCCACTGAGTTGACTATGACACCAGGTCAATAGCTGTCTATGTTGTTAGCTTTGGTTTAGGCATCATAGTAAAGTAAGAAAGAGCCTTAACCAGTCGGAGGGACTTTCTGTTCACGTGCAGAGACAAAAGCCATAGGGGATGCCAAAGGGATAAAAAGGAAGGCTCCTCTGGAGGATAATATTGGCAACTAATGCCATCAGGCAGTATTGAGCTACAGTCTCCAAGATCACAGCTTTGGATTTAGGTACTTAGTTGCAAATTCAGAGCAGCTTTGCATATTAAGTACTTTCAGACTAATCCCTGAAGACACATTATAGAGAGGATGCAGAAACAGACCCCAGAGCTATGCATCTATAGAAATTACACGTTTAAAGCTTTTCCAGCTTTGGTAAACATTACTCTAGCCTTTAACGAAGAGAAGTTGCATGCCTGGGGCTGACTGATTGAGCTGACGTATCTGAGACTGAGTCAAGTTAGTACTTGCCATTTCTGACACAGTCTAGACTGTGTTGAGAAAAGGGTTCTATACATCCTTCAAAACTACAAATGGATTACAGAAAATGCAACTGATTCAGCCATCTGAAACAGTTCTTTCATCTTGCTTACTTTAATCTTCCTTTACTGTAAATATTCTGCTTATGCTGATACTTCTATCTGTAAGCAATGAGCATATTTCTGTCCCAGTGCCCGCTTTTAGAATGTCAGTCTTAATACTTATATGTGAGACACACCATGCAAGATGCGTAGTTGCAACAAAATTAATGTTACAGGAACATACAGTATGCAGGCAAAGCTCTCTGATTGATTTCAGATGCCAAAACCAGCAAGCCCCACCCAAATGACAGAGCAATCCCTTTTGAAAAACAAAGATTGAAGCTGACCTTTGTTGAAGAAAATGGGAAATTTCACTAGTGAGCTCAGTGTACTCAAAAATTCTTCCTGACTCAGTCTTTTCTCCTATCAGATTTATGTTGACATTAAGAAACATACAATGTGAAAGCTGCCACATGGTTAATCTTCTTCTATTTCTTGCCCTCAAACTTGATTATTTTTTTGTCATGTATCTTTGTCATTCCAGGTCCCACGTACTTTGCACTAGTCTGTAATCCTTGTGTGCATATTATGACTTCACTGAAACAGGACTGCCACCAAGAACTCTAATCCTTAAGAATCCATGATGTTAGAGACCGCCAACACCATCATGCAATGATGTATAAGGTATTAAAATCTTGTAACTGAAATCAGAGTTCAGCTAAGTGAGCATGGAAGGCTTTGACAAAGAGGGTTAAGAAAGCAAAAGCTTTTTTCAGTTACATGTAATGAAGTGGAAACAACCTTTGTGCTTGTAGGTTTTGATGCATAATTTCTACAAGTTGACTACTGCAAGACATGTTTGGATAATTTTATGGACATAGAAGAGTGTAATTGTTAGTTATAAATACGCATCTTTGCCCTCACTAAGATTATATACTGTTTGGGAATTTAAGGAATCTGTGGAAACACCTCATCTGGTTAGAAGGATTTAATCTTTCATCTTGCACTCATTTTTCACTGATCAGTGGCTTCATAATCAACTTACAACTTAACTGGCATGAAATTTGGAATCACACCTCAACAAAATAGTTGGATTTTTTATAATCTTGAGTGGCTGTAATAGGATAATATGCAAGTTCTAATATTGCTAACACGCAAGTTCCTCATTCTTCATGTCCTATCATGAAATAGGACCTCGAAGAGACTTAGGGAGAACTTCCCCTCATGCAAGGGAACTCTTCAAGCTAGCAGAGGAGCACTGTCAGTTCCAGTACTGGATCCAATGTATATACTTTAGTTACATCTTCCTTGTTTGGTGCTCCTTCAGGCAGCAGGATGCTGTGGTTAGGTTTGCTTGGAAATCACAATTGTAATTTATGCCAGTTCTTCTTATTCTCCTTAAGCTACTGCACATTATTGTAATTTTCTTTTTGAGTCCTTGTGACTGCTAAAGATTTTCCTTCTTGTGTTGCTTTTTTCTTGGCTATGGACAGTATAACTAACATCTTTCTGTGAAGATATTTCTAAACATACACAGGTAGAAATGCTTTTTTGAAGTTGGCTTCTGTTGCCAGTAGTGGTGGAGTACAATTGGTCAGGTAGTTTTATGATCAGTCAAGGGATTGATACCTTGGAAAATTCTGATCCATTGAAATACAAATTTCGTTCCAAGTATGCAGAGTTTTGAAAAACTTTCAGCTGAATTTTGAACTTGAATTTTTTTGTCAAACAAAAGAGCAATGGATGCTACAAAAGAAACAATAGTGCAGTGGCCTGAACACTCAGCATGAATAAGGAGACCTACATTTAAGTCTTTGTTCTGCCTAATTCAGAGCAGGGACCTGTGCCTTCTTATACCATTATTACAAGTGAGAACTTTGGCCACAGGGCTGTCACAACTTGTGATGAATCTCCCTTTGTGTTTCAGCAGTTTCCTAAAGGTGTTGCTTCTGTTCCTGTAAAGAACATGAATATTTTTGACTTGATAAACATATTCTCTTGAAAGGCAGGTTTTTTCACTTTACTTACTCTAATGCACTCATGCATATCAAAGCCAATTCCTCACCATGGAGAGGGATGAATCCAAATGCTAATTAAATGCATGTATCCTCTTGCTGAGGAGGGGAAGTGAGGCCAAGAAGGAAGCTTCAGCTCATGGAGACCCCATGCAGGAGTTGGACCCTGGCAGAAGCTTCAGTTTGTGGAAAGAAGCCCACACAGGAGCAGATTTTTGGGTAGTAAGTGTTTCCTCTTGGGAACTCACACTGGAGTAGGCTGTTCCTGATGGACTGTACCCCATGGAGAGGATCCGTGTTGGAACAGTTCTTGGAGAACTGCAGCCCATGGGAAGGCCCCATGCTGGAGCAGTTATTGAAGGACTGTATCCCATGAGAGGCAGCCCATGTTGGAGCTGTGTGGGTCTTCTCTGGAAAGGATTAGGGAGAGGGAGCGCTGAAAGAAATGCAAGGGTTTTCTTGTCCTTGTGAGGAAACTGTGAGTTCACTGTAATGGGTACATTAGGCCTGGAAAACATTTGGGTCTTCCCCTTGAATTAATGTGGCCCCAGCAAACTTCTCTTTCCCATTTGCAAATTGGTTGACTATTCGATTTAGTAGTGTACCTAACTTAATCTGTTGGGATTCCTCTTCTGTCCTTCACTGCTCCATGAACTCAGAATTTGAATGGATTCCTGACCTCTTGAATATATCTGGCTATATTATGGTCCTGCACTAAGATTCATAAATAGTAAATACTATGCCTATCATATTTCCTGTGCAGCTTGAATAAAATGCCAGACAACATGCACAGGGAGATGTATATTATAATCTAAATTACATAATAAAGGTGTTTTATGGCCTTTAGATTGCCCAGAACTATGCCCTGGAAGTGCCCAAATGTGTATTTGTACAGTGCAATCCCTTATGAAAGGACTTGGTCTCTCTCTGCAGCAGGAGCAATGAATATACCTCTCACAAACACTCAAGTCTTATCAAAGTTAGGGCATACATTTATGTTTGGCAAGGGTTGTTTCTAGAAGAAGACCTGGGTGTACAATTAGCCCTGGGATTTTCGATGTTTGAACAAATATGACATCTGAATTCAAAAGGCAATCATGTATGTTGGTTTGTGTAGCCATATGTTTGAAAAAATATTATGATTATTGCTTAGCAACTACTCTACTAGCAGTATGTTCCTTGTGGATGTAGTCTTCATATAATTGTCAGCTCCTGAACATTCCCTTTCCCATATTTCAGTCAGGTAGCTCATACAAAATCATATGACTAATACAGTGTTGTTCTAGGGCTGTTAGCTAAGACTGCTTGGATTGCCTAGTTACTAGACACTTATAATGAATTACTATGGCTTAATTAACATGAAAACGTTCAGCCTCATGCCAGCAGTCTAATACCTGCAGTCTAAAGTCTTCAGATGTCATCAGAAGTTTGAAATTTCTCTTGTGCTGCATATGGGGCAATGCATTTTAAGTATGACACAAGATCTGATTCAAGTGTCGGGTGTCTAATTGTTAAATCAAAGCAGGCAGCAAGATACAGCGAGAAGCAAGCCTAGCATCATGTGTATGCATCCTTCCCAAATAACGATCATAGTTACAGCTTCTACATTTTACAGCTGCAATGCGCACAAGAAAATTCCTATTTTCAAGCACAGTGATAGTGGTGGGGTAGTTGAACTTCCATTCTGGAAGCTACTGTCTCCAGCTTTTACCACACTGGGCTAGTAGCCCATACACATCTGAAATCCCTTTTCCTGATCTTCTGAGGAGACACATGAGCTAACTAACAGGCTTAAACATATTTTTTCACCACAGATGCAAGCGGCAAGCGAGAAAAATTATAGCGCCGCCACACCAGAAAATAGAGTGTTGCAGAGAAGCGATCTGTTTTCTGTCTGTTCTCTTAAAAGACCTTGGGAAAGCCAGCTTTGCATATACCAGCTAGAAGTCTGGGCTTGGTGCCAGACATTTTTTATCTAAAAGAGGAGAAGAGTGTAAGTATCTCTCTCTCAGATGAGCAGCAGAGTTGTGTACGATAGGGCCAAGGCTGTAGTGTCTTCTGTGTACAGAACAGCTTTTAACGCTGCCTTACATTTTAGAACTTTAGTACCTGTTACATGAAAAGATTTTCAGAAACTTATGCAAATGGAAAAATGACAGACACTCATTACCCTATGGTACCATTTTCATAGTGAAATCAGAAAGCATTTACTTTCTTCTGTCTTGGTCTTTTGTCAGGATGATTTTTGTGCTTACAAAAATACTTTCCCTACTGTATGCAGTAGTCAAACCAACCAGGACATTTGTGTACATTTTCTGCTATTTCCTTCCTTGTTCTTACATGAGACACTTTTTAAGATATATTTGAGGTGTAGAATATTTATAGTTAATGTTAATTAGTTTTATGTGTTGAGCTGAAGCAAATGAAAAGATAATTTTTCTAAATCTCTGTTTCTACACTGCCTCTCAGTTGTGTAGTCTCTCCCTGAGTGGATCTTCCAGGTACTGGGATAGTATAATAATTATATGAAATTTTAGCTGTTTTAGTAAAAATGAAACATGGGAGAAAGTCAGTTCACATGTCTTCTCTGAAGTAATTCATTCTGAGATATATATATATATATATATTATTTTTCTTTCCCAGACCCTGCTGTGGACTAGAAGGCATTTTGTGTTTAAACAAGCTCAGATCTATGTGATAATTATCTGAATTTTAGACTACTGCTTTTGGACAGTTGTGTGAGTTTATAATCATTCATTTTTGTGTGTGTATTCTTGTCCCTTTTGAAACTATAAATCTGTACCACATTGTGCAGTGTCTTAATAAAAATTAATTTCCAGAAGGAGCTCTGAGAGAAAAAGCACAAAATAAAGTTTCAAAGTTTAACTGTACAGGATGATGTTAACTTATATATGTTTCTCTGTTTTCATGACAAATAATACCTAACATGAGAGGCATGAAAGATTATTCAGAAATCCTGATTTGTTTACCTGTGGATTGAAAGAAAATTGGTCATTAATACTCAGCTGTTCATTGGAAATGTTCCTAACTGTGGAATCTGTAGGCAAAATCATAAGTTGGAAGGAATAATTGTTTTAAATACTCACAGCACACAGTCTGAAAGAATGATAGGCCATTTGGGATTATTAAATCCCTTTGTGGGCTAACAGTCCTACTGTGCATAAATGCTTATTTTTAAAAATAGGCACCTTTATGGCACAACTGAACATGAAGAAGAAAAAAGACTTTCAAGTTCTAAACAAACTAAAATTTCTTCCCTGTGATTTTGTGAATATTTATTTTTTTGTGTGATGGATTTTGTGTGATTTTTGATGTAGCTCCATCACTTAAAAAACTGCAGCATGAATAGGATTTATAGTAACTTGATATAATTTTCTCCTATTAATGGGGTTAGAAGTATTTTATAAAAGGAAAAATAATCAGTTATAGCTGATTAAAGTGTGTTAAGTATCATACTGAGAATAGAAAGGACATATTTCCTTTCAGTTTTTCCCAGATTTTATTCTGTGAATAATGACTAGCTTCTGAATGATGAACTTACTGCTTTATATCCAGTTTGTCAGTATGCCACAGGATTTGATGGGCTTTGGACATCTCAACTGTCCCTAATATTAGACACTGGTGAGCTACTTTTTGTTCACCAAGTAGAACTAATATTCTGAGAAGACATTGATTTCGGTATCTTTTCACTGTGACTTTTAGTGTGGGGGTGTAAGTCTTTAAGAGCATCTAGAATAAGCAGGAAAGCAACTAGTTTTAGTTCCTAGGTATATCAGATCTTTAGATTTGCACGAAAAAGGTGTGCTTACAGAGCTACTTATGTTGGCAACACTGCTGCCATAGCCTGACCACTCTAGAATTCCATCACCACCCTTGCAGTCAATAGTGCTGCTTCCCCCCCCCCCCCCCCCCTTTAAAACCTCTTCTGACAGTCCTAACACCTAATTTCAGTGAGCGACAACTTCACTATTTACACATTCTCACAGTGCTGTGGCAGTTAAAAGTGACTTCTTGCTGGCATTGACCAGCCTTAATAATTCAGTCGTGCAACACATCCTTGCTTCTTGTCTCTTTAAGTCACTGCCCAGCAGATCCCAACTCAACCAGTTCAGTTAAGGCACAGAGAGAATATAGAGAATATACTCCCATCTTCCTGCTTAAACCCCTCTATGATTTCAGAAATATATTAATCCTTCTACTGCAAAAATATAGAACACTGCACAGTTTTCACCTAGTCTGAACACTTCTTATGACAGAGATGGAGGCATAGCAGAATATTTTAATGAATAGAACAGCTTTATCTTTCTAATTATTTCTTTATTGTGCGATTTTTATCAGTAATAAAGAAATCTGAAGTAATTACATGTTCACTACAATTTTTGATGCCAGTACTGATTGTATTTATCCTTTGGGCCCCGTACCCCCAGAAGTCTGCTTTTGTTTTCTCACCTAGACCCTCCACATTATCAGGTCTACCCGATGGGTTTCCCTATGATTTCTTTCTGGACAAATCCTGTTCTGGCAATTGCTAATACTCCTGTCCCTGACCAGTCCTTTTCAGCTTGCCTACCTCAGAAGACATATTGTTCAGCAGATGTCAGTGCAGCCATCTGTATATTTTTGTCATGTTTCTTCTATGTCTTGATTTTGTCCCCTGCTGTTAAATAGCAGTTCCCTCTTCCCTGAAAGCTGAGCAACCACTCAACAGTTTCTTTCTTTTTGCTCCAAGTAAGTGTGACTCTTTGTGGCCCAAATTTGTGGCCCTCTATCACCTGTGTCTGAAGATCAGCTCTCAGAAATAAGCTTTCTGGCAAGCTCTGGTGCAAAAATGACCTCTTTTGAGAATTCTTTATGCTGTTTTCTTAGCAGACATTGAGGATGCATAAGGAGCAGATTATTCACTCTAATATTTAACAAATTAATTCAGTGATATGTGTGTAACAGGGCAGTGAACAAGGGATGAGAAATTGAGCACTAACTATTCATCATACAACAAGAGTTTTCAGTGCTGAAGAGAAAAACGAAGGGTGTATTTGGGACTTCTTTTGGGAAAAATTGACACCTTGCTAGAAGAACAAGTACATGAGTAGGAAAGCTATTTGTAGAATCTATATATTTTGACATTTGTTAGAAATTGCCTAAAAATGTTGGGAGGAAGTAACCGGAAATTAAAGCCAGTTTTAGACAGAGAGCTTCGAGAATAAAATATTGGTTCAGACAGTAGGTACTGCTGCTCAGAGGCTTGGAAATCTTTCTAGCCTAAGTTGGGAAAGCTTCCAGTCTCATAAAACCACAGAAATCAGAAATGGAAAAGGACTCAAGTCATTTAGTTGCCTCCAGCCAATACTCCCTAATGTATTCCTGATCTTCACAGCTTTCTCACATCTAATTGGAAAAGATTCAAGTGACAGAACTCTCACTGATTTCCTTGGGTTGAGGGGGTTTAATTGATCTCATGGTGAGAAAATTATTTCTTAAGGTGCAGGAAGTAGTTCTTAAGAATGTGTCCTGGTAACTGATAGAGATTTGCATAAAATCTCATTGAGAAGGCTAAAATGCTTAATGTACTTTTTTCAAATTCAGTAGCCATTTTACCTCTTTGCTTCATATTCACCAGGAACTGAAAACTAGCATGCAAATTCAGCTGGCTCTGTTATCTTGTGCAATCTCTAATACATGCCATCTTACCCTGCAATCATAACATTCACTTTTGCAGGAAGGCAGTGGCACCATGTTGTCAAGATGCAGAGGTATATATCCTTCCATTTAGATTTCTGGCAGGGACTAGTCAGCTGCATGCTGCTAGATTTAGAATTTAACTAGACTCATGTAAGAGTCTATAAATAAAAAACTGTATCACACTGTAAATCAGATTCAATCCTTTATATAAAACTCCAACAGAGTTTAATAGGGATGAGGCGGTGGGAAACAAAACAGTCTCAACTCAGTATTTTTATGGAATGCAATGTAGTGCAGTTTATTAACATAAACTTCTGATCACTGATTCAGATATTGAGAAAAGGAAAAACAAAACAAAACAACAGACAACTGAAGAAACACTTACAGACAGTTTTCCTCCCTCTTTCCCAGGCTCAACTTCAACCAAACACCTCACCTTTCCCCTTCCTAGTCTCACCTTCCCTTGTTTGGACTGCATGTCCAGGGTGTGTCCAGGGGCTCCCCTGCTTGGCTGCAGGGGGTTTTTTTGGGCAATGGGGTTTTGACAGTGGTCTCAAAGACATCTGGAAACATCTGTGATTGGTATTGGGCAGTTCCTGGCCACATCCCAGGAAGAGCATCCTTCAGTTGCTTGCTAGGGTGCCCCATGCAGTAGTCAGTAAGATTCTGTAGAAACTGTGACAAGACTGGCATACTATCTTTTATGGAACTTTCAGTGCTATAGACCAGTTTGAAAATTATGCTGAAAAATGTATTCTCTACTAAAGATCCTGGTTAGGTATTCCCTACAAACACATGCTTTTAGGCACATAGGAAGACAATGCCTATTCATGAAGAGGCTGGAGAACTTGAGGAATATTGCTTCTATTTCTCTTCCTCTCCCTTTGCATATCAATACCCTGGTCAGAGGAGAAATAGCTTGATACAGGCATAGAACATAGTATTGGGATTCCTATGGCAGTTGCTTCCACTTTAGAGCAGCACCGTCTCTAGGATACTCACTCATTGGTATTTGAGGAAATGTGTGAGGTTGCAGCTGGTGAGAAGTACGCTCCATTTCTAAAGGTGGCATTCAGAACATAATACTCAGTAGTGCCTACTGGAGTACTGTTGCATGGATGGCACAGGATTTGTATATGGAAATATTATGTTAAATACACATCCTTCTGCACCTTTATCAAGAATACTACAAGAGCTTAATGTAGAAGTTTCTGCTCCATATTATGTACTTTTAGCATTACGAGACACAGAATTCTAGTTCATATTTGTAGTTGAACTGCTCTCAGAGTGTCAATGTTGTTTGATACTGATAAGCTAACTTAATCTTACTACATGGGTCACTTCTGAAACTTGATCACTCCTTAGGTTTCAGACTTTGTCCTTTTTTTAAAACTGACTGATTCGGAGACTTACTTGGTACTTCAGAGATTATGGAGCTGAAGAGTAAGTTTTTCTCTTAAACTGATTCCCATGGCAATAGGACCCCTAAGCTTGTGTTTGGTCTTAGTCTTTTGAGACCTCCAATAAGATACTGTTCATTGTTTTCTGACTTAAGTCTTCAGTACATATTGTTTTGCTGTTCTAGGCTCATAGAGAAACAAGGGTAGCCTTCAACAGCTTTTATTTACCCACATTCCTCCAGCCTATTTCAGTTTCACTATGTTCCATCTAGAAAGAATTATTTGGAGAGAAAACCTGGGGTGTTGTTGTAATTAGCTCTGCTTCTTTAAACCTGCCGACCCACATGTCAGTGGTGCTCTGGTCGCAGGGACTAATACCGCCGGAGGTTAAAACCTTCTCGGAGACATCAGCACAAACACCAATGTGGTGGTTACAAAATGTCCGTTTATTAAACTGCGTATCTTACATATACACGTTTGCCAAGCACCTCCTTCGTGGGTGTGCCCTTAGTGTTACAAGCCCATCCATCACCTTACCTCGTAACAAGGGGGGCTACAGCTATTCCTTCCGTGCATCGCGAGATCTTCCGAACGCCACTCCCTACAGGGTGTAAGACCTGTGAGGGGGAATTGTTGAAATAGATGTCTCCAGAATGGCAGGAAGACAGAAAGAGCCAAATGGAGAAGTGAAAGACCAAAAATCTGCAACACCTGAAAAATAAATATGTACTGGGGACAGAGAGTGATTTCCCATTTTCTTTTGACAGTTTAGTCACTACGAGCTGTTGGGAGCCTGGCATCAAGCAGGGCCAGACTACAGTTTTCCTGTTAAGGCATTGAATTTATTTAACACAATAAACATGGGATGTGGACAAAAAGACTGCAGTCACCCAAGTGATTAATTTATAGTTCTGTCTGACCTGCCTGTCTGTCCTTGGGTAATTTGGAATCAGGAGTTTCTTTTCTTGCATTGTCTTTCTTGCAAGGGTTTAAGAAAAGCTGTTAGCTTATGCTTGTTAACTTGGAACCCATATTGTTTAGCTGGACACATGCTTTGTTTTTTATCGCTTTAACTGTTTTCTTGATAATCTGTCAGGCTTTGCTGGATGTGCAAAACACATCACATCTCAAAAACTGAAACAACATAACCAAGGAGCCTAAACTGACAAACTCAATCTTCATTTCCTTATTTCACACGTCAGTGTGAAAAATGACAAAAACATACCTGTACCATGTACTCATTATGTACGTACGTGGAGAGTTTTTCAAGCTTTCCAAAAGAATAAGAAACCCTTTGGCTATTGCAGCAAATTATAAAGTCTGGCTTATGATTTAGTGCAAAAGAAAAACAGGTCACAATGTTCGTGTTCATTTTTCACTGAAAATACATTGTAGTCAAAAGAAGTAATTTCCATTGGTCTCAAGAGAGTCTCTAGTAAGTAGCTAGAATCATGTGAGGAGCTGGCTGACAGGTGATCTGTCAGTCCTGTAGAATCACACTCAGTTGGTAGTAATTAGAACAACCCCAACAATGTATTGAGAGAATCTGCGTTGTGAGAGATCATGAGGATGAAAGGCAAGAAGGAACCTCTCCTATCGAGCACCATATTGGAAATATCTTTGTTATTCCAAAATAGGGGTTCATCACCTGATGTGCAGATGCCCAATTCACACACAGGTTGGAGATGTTTTTCTGTTATTGTATGAATGCACATGCATGGTGCTTGTCCCAAGACAGCACACTGTGGTCCCAAAACCTATGCCCATTTATACACACAATCTATACATATTCAATACACTGATACATATCTACTAAGTGATTGGTCATAATTTCCAGGGAAATTAGCACACATGCCTAGTTTGCCTTCTCTGATTCTTCTTTTGAGTCTGGGGTGTAATTAGAGCCTGGGGTCCATGGGTCAGTGGTCACAATCTCCCCCTGCCACAATTACCTTCTACCTAGTTCCCTCATAATTTGGCAGACATAGGCAGGTTGTCGCAGCTCTGCTTCCCATTAATCCTACCTAGGCTCCTGCCTTTTGACATGGGTTTTGCTCATTAGGGATACCAATTAAACTCAGACACCAGAGTGAAAAGAGCAGGCGTATTTTACTAGAAATAACTAAATAATATAACAGAATAATACAGAAAACATACAGTAAGAAAAGACAGAATAGTGCACTTAAACAAATAGGAAAATACAGGGTAATGCATCAAATCATTACTACCTGAGAGAGACAACAGTGATTAAGAAAGATCCATCACCACTTGCATACGTTACCATCATCCAGATCCGCAGTCACTGGGGAGCCCTGGTTACAGCGAGGATTTGGAGAACCTTTCACTGCAAGTGGGAAATCCTACACAATGCGTCCATCCGTAGGTGAGGCATCTAAAGTCATGGCAAGCGGGTCCAGCCTTATATACCAAAAATCCGCAAGTCAGAATAGCTGGCACCTTTGTTTTCAGTGGAACATCTGGTTTCACTCTCACATTAGGTTCCCCCAGAGCCTGGTCAGGGCTCAAGGGAGTTTCCCTGCTTATCTAATTTAAGTGCATAAGAACTTCCTCTACCCTGTAATTGTCATCTTCAAATCTGGTTTCTTTTACCCAGTGTTCAATGAGCCAAAGCCAGAGTTGAGATATTTGTTTAATTCATATCTGGGCAGAGATGGGTGTTAGGTGGTAATTTGACAAATCTAGCACACCTTGGTTAACACAGGGTAAGCATTTATACATTCCAAGCAACAGTTATCAGTGCATTTTACTGATAAATTGGGCCACCCTCATTTTCATTGGTCCTTGTGAGGTATTGTCTTCATTTAAAGTCATAGTATCCTCTTTTTCAGCTGTGCATGTTCAGTGAGGAAGGGGCTTTTCTTGGTAGGGGTCTTTTTCCTACTATGTTAATGAGGAAAGCTCACTCATAGTTCAAGTAGTTCTGTCCTTGGTTTTATCAGCAGCTTTTGTTCCTGTGTGCTTATCTTGGTTTTTCCCTGCTTGATGGTTTTAAGGTGTCATCCCTTGTGCTTATCTTGTTATTTCTTTGTTTTAATCACACTGCTGTTTCTTCAGGGTTGCTCTGTCAGCCTTACCAGTTTCTTTATCAATTCCTGGTATTCTTTCACAACACTTCTTTGATCTTTTTATCAATGAAGATGTTAAAGGATTTCACCAGACTGTGGGTATCTCTAGGCTTGCTTTATTAACAACTCAGAGCTGGGCCATCACCTCAGTGAGTGGCAACAGCTAACAAAAAGCGCCCTCTATATATACGATATAACATACAATACAAAGAGTATTTGGTGATTTTTCAGGAACTTTCAGCTCTTAATTCATTTTCCATTTCAAAAGTCCATTGTATTCCACAGTTTCGGCTAGTTCTTGTCGTTCTGTTCTAATTCGTCTTTGGACACCACTGTTCACTGATGCAGTCTTCGGTCATCATGGTTACTTATCTTCTGAACAATCTTCATCATAATTCACTTTTAGATTTCTGAGAAAAGACTCAAAATGTTCTATTTAACATGTACTTAATCTATGTCTAGCTTTTTCATTACCTAGCGTTTCTAAGTTGTTTAAACTGTCAGTATTGTTCCTAGAGCACCTGTGCTCTATTAATTAAACCTATAAACCAGTATCTATTTATTAATTATTCCTGCTATTAATAATATCCTAAGAGAAAAGAGTTTTCTAAAGCTTGTTCCTTTTACAGAAGATGTAACACAATCACCTTGACAATTGTGCGGGTGCAACCGTTTGTGAGACTTCACTGGCATGATTCGCAATAAAAGTAGTCTGTTTTCTTTGTGTTTTATGGTATATTTTTAACCCAGATAATTTCAATCACACGGTTCAATATACCACTTTAGAGCCTAACTTAGGGACTGGTGAAGTGAAGCCCTGGTAATTTGGGAGGAAATTTCTTGAACTGTCTTGTTGAAAATACAGTCTCCCTGACTCTTCATTTATACTTTCAGTCCTGTCTGTCAAGGCATGTCATGAGCAGCTACCTCCTCCAGCAGCCCTGGCCTAGGACTCCCTCCTGCCTGGCTGATGGAACCCAGACCAGTGTGCTACACAGACACGGGCACACACACACGTGCACAGACAGACATGGACACACACACCAAGGATGCTGACAGCCGGTCACTCGCACTGCCCCAGAGGAGGTGCTGCCTCCGACAGCACCCCCACAGAGGACTCGAACAACCACAAGGGCAGACAGCCCAGACTTCTCCTCCTCCTGGGCTGGCAGAGACAGCAGGTTGCTAGTGCAGCACACATGGGACACTCTCCAGGTTTACAAGCACACACATGTTCGCAGATCCCCCAAGTACTGGCACTACCCCTCTGCCTGCCAGTCACCCCTGCCCCAATCCTGGGCCCCCTTGTCTGCCCACGGGTTTCCAATCTGGTGGCTAGTCCAGTTTGAAGTTTGCTGGTGCTTACACGCTCACACTCTATGCACACATGGTTTGGGGAGGATTCAGACACTCGCCCCCATCCCGCTGCTGTCACTGAGCGCCTCACTCTCTCTGCTGCCCTCCAGTGGCTGCTTTTAAGACACACACTGTTCCCACCTCATGGCTTACTGCAGTGACTCGCACTGAGACCCTCCACTCACTTCAGCACAGTCCAGGAATGGCAACACCCCCACTCTGCCTCCAGCATCTGGCACCCAGTCCAGTCATGCCGGTCCTCCCAGCAGCTGGCACTCATTAGCAATTGAAGGGACAATTACAAGCTCATTTTAGACCAAGGTCTTAGACAACTTGATGAAAAACCTGAGAGGCTTACATTCATTTTATGTTCTTTTTGACCAGTTTTGAGACAAATATATGCCTGGTATAAGTGCATGGATATCTAAAGTGAGGTATATAGGAGACTGTCTTGGACCACAGTCATTCCGTTCGCTGATAAGAAGCAAGTAACAGAACTTACCTCTCTTTTTATTGTATCATAATGTGCTTTAATGTTTAAAATCATATTTCCTTGCCTATAAGTTATTATACTTGCTGAAAACTAGTATAAATTTATTTTCTTGCACTCTTACACTGGCAGTGTAATATGGGCTTGGCTGTAGAGATTAGTAGAATGGCTTGATGTCCTGAATATATACAACTGTGTATTATTGATTATGGGCATTGGTCATAATTTTCAAAGGAGAAAAATTTTGAAAAGAAATTAAAATGAACCATGAAAGCAGTGGGTAAGTTGGATTTTGGATTTGTAAAAAGATGTCATCCATGATATGGTGACCTGTGATTGCATGTTGAAGTTACAGGACATTCTGGCTGGTTTTATAACCTTGTAGTACTTGGCGACTGACTTCTCTTTTCCTGAAATGTACATTTTACTGACATCAAGCTGTGTTTAATTTACTGTTTTTTCCCAGTATTCTCTTGAAAATTTCTTTAGACATACTGTGAGAGTAAGTATTGCATACTTACATTTAATAATACAAATACATATCTTTTTTAACATTATACCTGATTATCAAGTTAATTTAAGAAGTGACACTTGCAGGTGTTTGCTGCATTGTCTATAAACTTGGGAATCTAGATCAGCTGTCCTTCAGTATAGTGGAGTAAGCCTTGCCCTATTTTCTTACCTGGCTTGTGTGAGTTGTCCCCTCCAAACTCTTTCCTAACTTTTTGGAAGAACCACTTTTTCTTTATCTGTGAAAAGTAGGATCAGCTGCTTTGAAGATATCGATATATGTTTTCAGCTTTTTTTTTGGTTGTGTTCACAGCAGTACTATTTTTTAAAAGATCATGATTAGTGTTTTGCTACAGGACTACAGAACCCTTATCCAGAGCTTGAAGTCAGGTTGAGTGGGGGACTTGTGCTTGACCTGTTTTTTATGGTGTCCATTTAGGATCCCTAAGTATCTAGCTATGTCATTAGATGTTTTCCACTGTATCCAGCCAGAGTTTCAATCCAAACTTCCCTGGCATTTGATCCTAGCTCTCATGTTGCTCAGCACCAGAGAAGTGATGACACCATGGGAATGACAAATGTCTCAACCCCTTGTGCCTTACCTGCACTTTGCATACACCACACCAGTGAGGTGAATCTAACTGGCTGGGAGCCCAATATCTTATTAAAAAAAAACTTTTTGAACTTCATGGTTTTAGGCCAGCAGCTAGTATAGTAAGATTTGCTTAGGTTTGCTTACTGTTTGCTGGGTTATAGTAATGTACAGATAGCATCAATGCCTCAATTGCCTCAGATAGCATCAATTGTCTAACAAACAGAAATAAAAAGAGAAATGTAGAATGTGTTTCAAATACAGTATGATCTCAATACTGCTGATTTCAAAAATCTCTAAAGAACTTGATTCTTGATTCTGCTTTTTAGTTATCATTAAATGTAACAAAGGGACACAACTGACTTTAGTTCATTAAAAGAAAAAACGATTTTCATAGCTATTCAGGATCATTTTATACTCTTCTTTGATAGTCTGTATTCCAGTGTAGGAAAGAAGGGCAAGTTACAGTTTTAAAAGCATCTCTCCCCTGGTCACAGTGAAAGCAAATTGTAACAGAAGTTTTAGTGCCTACACAACAGCACTACCTTTTGTGACATTAGAACAATTAGCCACAAACCAAGTGCCTGAAAATTCTAAGGATAAATACTTCTCAGTATGAATCTACTGAAATAGGAGGTTCAGTTGCCATTACCATCTGGAGTTCAGTACTCTGGGATGAGTGAGAGGTATATGATCCTTTATTCTTTTTTTTTTTTTCCAAGATGCAATACATGTGCTGAAAAATAAGTATTGGGTGTCTGTATGACAATAAGACAGGGAGGACCAGAAAGTTTATTTATTTATTTATTTGTGTTTACTTGCTTGTGTACAAAAATACTAAATGCTAACCTCCATATTATCATTGTCATCTCCCATTTCAAGGGAAGGGTCAATGCTTGTATTTTGCTTTTTGATATCATTACTATTTGACAACATACCTGTTAAATATGTAAAACATCCAAAGTCAAGAAAAAATAAATCAAACCACTGAATACTCTCTTCTCTTAAACCAAATTTAAAATACAGGCATTTATGTTCTTAGAGAGCAGTTGAGAGAAAAAAATTACATCTAGAAGGTGTTTAGTAAATGCAGTGATAAGCACATTTAAAAAAAAAAATCATATAGAACAGAGAAGATTAGGCATCATGTCTACCTATTGCATACCTGAAATAGGACTACACAGAAGAGTCTTTGATTCAGTTCCTCAGAGTGCTTGCTTATAGAGCTGTATGAAAAAGCATTTTACTCTGGAGAAAAATTGCAACCAAACTTGCACGGGCTGAATCACTTCTTAGTTTTCTTAACTGTTCTACTCTGAAAAGAAGATCTCAAAAGAGGAGAAATTATTGTAGCAGAAAAGCAGAGGAGAAGGGCCAGTATCTGGCTAATATCTATTTTGCTGCATCCTCCTTTAAATATTTAATTTTTGCAACCAGTTAAAGGATAAATACCCTCTTTCTTCTACCCACCTTTTTCACTAGAGAGACAGCTCTCTGTAGAGCCAGACTCTCCCAAAAGCTAAGGTTTATGTGAATGGCAGGACAGCCAGGGGGAACTTCCTTTCATGACAATCCTACAAACAAAGCACATTGTCACCATATTCATCATCTGTATTAATAATGACTCCATTTTTTTAGCCTGAAATCTCTATGGATGGCTAAATAACACTGCAGAAGTTACCAGCTTTGCAAAATCCAGAACAGTAAGCATTTCCTCTGTATGTGATTTGTGGACTTTTCCAAATATGTAGGAGTAGTTCATTAAAATGCTCTTGAATAAAAGCAATAACCCTGTCACTGTTACATTTACTTTTGAATCACAATATAAGCAGTTTGGAAAGAAGAATGAGTTTACACTACGTCTGAGATACCAGCACTCTAAGACATAGTTAAGAGAAGCAAGATCTTGCAAATGTTCCTTGTCAAGTTGTTAAGGATCATTATTGTATGTATTGTCTGTTGCTGAACATTAGGGCACAATTTCTATCTAATACACATAAAGCAACAGCCCTCCTTGAAAGAAATAGAAGTCTGAGAGGTGTGTTATGGTGAAGTTTCACACTCACCAAAGCATTATGACCTAGTAAGGAGGAAAAGTTAGACTTGTGGAAAGAGTGTAATGGAATAGAGAAAACACATATGCAGATTGAATCAAGGTTTTAAGGTTTCAGAGCAGTATGTTTTAAGGCAATTTAGGGACAGAGTAGCATTCTTTATTCCATATTTAAGTTGGCATGAAACCATTCTAAATGCCACCTGGAGAGTATATTAGTATCTAGCAACTTGAAGAAAAGAATAAATACTAGAAGGCATCCAAAATAAAGGCACAATGAATAGCTTTTCGGAGAAGAAAAGTGATATAAGCAGCAAAAAGCCTCCCAAATGGCTTTAAAATTAAAATAAATTAAAAAAAAAAAAATCTGAGCTGTGTATTGAAAAATCAAGTGACAGCCATCCACAAGCTGCATAGTGTCTTCAAAATCTGTGTCATGATACTATGGAAGGGCAATTCTCCCTTCACGGTTGGGTCTAATTCTTTGGAATAGCTGTCCATCTGCTCAGTGCATTTACTCTGCTTAGGAGTTCCATCTCCACGTCTAGCTGATACCTTTAGAGATATCTGTGTTCAGACTTTTCCTGTCCATTTAATTACTAGGCTTTAGAATTATTACTTTAATGAAGGGTTCCAAGTATTTTCTGATTAAGTGCATTCTGACATTGAACTTTCTTTTAAGCACTCTTTTTCCCTTGCAAAGGGCAACATCTGGCTGTGAATGTTCATGTCTGCTTTGCAAATTGTACTTTAGGGAGTTCCTTATTGGAATTAATCATTCCAGGCACAGGGGTAAACATCCACACAGGACTCTCGGAGTTTCATGAACAAACTTGATTAACATTAAAAATGGCATCTTCAGCTCCTCATGGTTCACTTTGAAAATGCATCTATAATGTCACCTTGTGTCATTGACTTCACACAATATGTCACATCAACTGTTTCAAATGGGAATTGTAAATATAAATGTAAAAGAAGGCAGTATTTGGTACATTTATTCATTGCCAAATATTTTCAACATTTGTCTATGTTAAATCCAGGGAAAGACAAACTCAGTGAACATGAAAACACTCTTAGTTGACAGAAGTCCGGAACTATAGTGCAAGACAACTGGATAGATGTACTTTGCAAACTCTGTAGACTGAAATGTTTTCATTGACTTGTTGTGTGCAGATCCTTAATGGGTCCATTGTGGTGGTGGTTCACTATTAGATGTTGTTTGTGCATCACAAACCCTTCTGCTTGCCTGTTGCCACTGCACTGCATGTATCCAGTAATCACCAAATCCAGAGTGCTTTAACATTCATAAGAAAGGCTCTACAGCACAAGATGATGCTTCCAGATGTGTTTCCTGATCTTGTTAGTTTGTATACTCCAGGAGGAGACAGTTTCTTTTCTCCTCTCTGAAAAGCTTCTTTTAGGTATATGGTCAGGAAGGTACAGCTTCCACTGACATTGATCATTTCTTCCTTTTGATGGTGTTCTCCTGACCCCTAACTACCCTTTGTATTTGGAAAAAGATGCTTTGTTTTTAAGACCGCACCGAAAATGGTGATATAGCTTCAAACAGTACAAGAGTTCCTCTCCCTCCTGGCATCTGTGTTTGTGTGCCAGTCATGAAGAAACATTTCACTGGGGACACGTCTGCAGTGAGTTAATTTCACTGAAATCAGAGCCAAAGCCCTGAATGAAGTGTCTGGTTACTAGTGAATAAATCTTTTTTAGAACTTGATCCCGTTTTTTTCCAGTGGTGAATTAAAGTGTTGTGATTGAATGATAACTTTTGAAGTAGAGACTGAAATAATTTCTTACATCCAACTAGGGAGAATTTTGCAGTTTTGAAGCCATAATTCCAAACTTTGAAAGGCGCCAGCTGTCACTCATTATGGCTTGTCATGTGGTTGCTCTAGCTTGTCCAGGATCCTCAGTTCCTGTTTAGTAGCACTAAGAGGAAGAGTAAGACTGTTTAGTAAGTTGAAAGAATAATACCATGTTTCCCCGCTTATGCCAGATGTTTCTAGTGCACTTACTGTTTAGTGACAACTGATAATAGTTGTACTGCAGAGACAAATGACAAAGACTTGCAAGTGCAAAGCATATTTTCCTTATGACTCTGAATTATGATGCCAATGTGGAGAGTTACAATATGATATTTCATTCCAGACATAAGCTGGATAGAAATGAAACAAGTTGGTGATCTCTCAAAGGAATACTCTAATCTGAATATCGTATTACTTAATGATGTCAGGGGTAATTAAATTTATTTTCCTAACTGAACAAAAATTGCGTCCTGATTGATTTTCTTCTTGCTTGGAATTATGGCTTTAAAACTGTGCAAAATTCTCCCTAGTCTCAGTAGAACATCATCCAGAGTGGGACAGAAGGCAAATCTTTTCATATTCTGCTATAAGAAGGAACACTGTGAAGTGTCGGTCTCGGTCCAGCCGGGGCTGGGGCGACGCGCAGAAGAAAAACAAACTCACACCAGTTTGTTGAAGGGGGGCCATTGCCAAGAGCAAATGCTGCCGCACTGTGTGCCAGCTCCTAATTTATTACTACCTGTTTAGATAGGTTTGTTTTTACTTCTACATCCTATTGACCTTCAGGTTTTATCTGTTTACTGTTCACACGCTCACCATGCATTCTGCAGGCGATGTTTTGGCCTGCTATTTCAGATGCTCACAACACGGTGTTCCAAATGTTGCCTCAGTTTCCCACAATCATTCTTCTAACCTCAAGGCCAGTTTTACATTTTGGTAACCACCAAAGTTCTTAGTCTTTAACACTGCTAAACAAAGAAAATTGAATGCACATTCTCACAGCTTTTCATCCTTCTTAATAACTACATTTTGTCTAGGCTACATTTTTCACTAGTGACTAGTAAGCCTATATATTTCATAATGATCAAATACTAATAATTAATGCTAATAGTAATACAGATTATACTAATTTACAAAAACTAATAATGGATAATGTTTAGTTATAAAGCTCATCTATACGTAATGAAGTACACAGTGGTAGAAAATCGGCACAGAACCTACAAGCATTTCATCTTATTCCTGCCTCTTTTCCAGCCAACAAAATATACGGATGAGTTACACAGACAGTCTAAAATGCAGGTGCTGCTGTGACTGCACACATGCACATCCTCCTCCTGTGGATGTACACGCAGGGGGGGCATCTGCATACAATGCTATATTGGCAACATTCAAATGATATGACTGATTCTCTGTGTCTCGAGGAGGAAGCCAAGCTCCTCCAGTCCCTTGTGTGTTGTTATTGCTACTGGTACATCAGGATACCACTGCTGCCACCATGTCTTCTGCCTTCTGTTGTAGTTGTTTTAGACTTCCCCAAGTGATAGCTGCAGTCACTGAGTTCCTAGGGGAACATAGCGTACATGTCAATTCCTGCATTGTCAGTTGAGGGGTCTGTGGCATCGGGTTGGAGGGTTGCTCCTTCCAGCTCACAATATGGACTTTCCAAGGACCTGTGGGCGATAAAACACAAGCATACCCCCTCCCCCATACCAGCAGATCTACTGATCCTCTCCAGGTTGGGTCTCCTTTGGGATCCTTATGCAAGACCCATGGTTTAGTTGTAGAGTCTGTTGTGGTGCTAAAATGACATTCTGCTGCTGTCAAAGCAAAATGATTTCTGTTTAAGAAATTAAGAGTATATAAAGCCATTTCCAGTTGATTATGTGGTGTGTCCAGAAAATTCCGCCTTCTTTGTTTTAAAATCAGGGCTTTTAGTGTAGCACATGCACGTTCGACTATTGTCTGTCCTATGGGGTTATGAGAAGTACCTGTCTTATGCCGAATCCCTCATTGCTGCAAAAATAATTGTATTTTTCAAGCTGTGTAGCCAGGCCTGTTATCAGTTTTAATTTCTTTTGGTACCCCCATGCTGGCAAAACAGCTTAACCAATGACTCTGTATGTGTATGGCCTTTTCTCCAGAGGCTGCAGTGGCATGTATCATCCCAGAAAATATATCAACAGTTATGTGAACCCACTGTAAGTGACCAAACAATTATATATGTGTTACATCCGTTTGCCAGATTTCGTTGGCTTCCAGGGCTCTGGGATTCACTGAATTGGCAGGAGGGGGTTCCCCGGTCTGCTGGCAGTCTGGGCAAGCTCAGATGATGTCTAAAGCATGTGATTTAGTGAGGTCAAATATCTTCTGCAGTCTCCGTGTGTTTTGGTGAAAAAACGTGTGGGAAGTCTGAGCTTTTTGAAAAGCTAGTGTGGCTGCTACAACTGCATCTGCCTGGGCATTGCCTTATGTCAACAGTTCAGGCAAATCAGTGTGTGACCGAATGGGTGATAAACAGAGGGTGCCGACACTTGTCAATTAATGCTTGCAATCTTAAAAACATAGGCAACAGTTTCTTATCATCGATTTCTTTTACTAATGCCATTTTGAGTTGCTGTATGACCTTAACTACATATGCTGAGTCAGCGACCATATTTATTTCCTGGTTTGGGAAAGCTTGCAGAGCTAGGATAGCTGCTCGTAATTCAGTTGTCTGTGTGGAGCCCTCTTGATAACATGTACAAGCCTGCCTTGTTCCGTCTTGTTTCCATGCAATGCCTGCCTTTCCAGTCTTGCCGGAACAGTCTAAAAATGTTAATGCCGTGGAAAGTGGGGTATGGGTGATCTTTTGTATAATTTTAAGTGGCAAAATTGGTATGTTCTGTAATATCCTGTTAGCTGGTAATGTCAAAGATATTTCACCTATAAAATCCACAAAGGCTATCTGAAAAGTAATAGATTGCATAAGCAAATAGTTAAGCTGTTCCTTAGTACAGGGCAGTTGTATGATCTGCGGAGAAAGCCCTGTCAATGCCTGACATTGCTCTTGTCCTTTCTTTACCAGGGTAGCACACTGATCCACAAATGGTGTTATTGTTTTTTCTGGGGTTGGTGGTAAAAAAAATCCACTCCAAATATAATAATTCAGGTGCTAACTGTCTGATAAGAACTGAGGGATAAGGGGCAATAGGATATACAAACAGCCTAACAGGTGCATTAACCTGCTGGCGATCTGCCTGGAATTGTTCAATATGCTCACACACTGTTATTATTTCCCTCCTTGCCTCAGGGGTTGTTTGACATGGAGATGTTAAATCTGGGTCTCCCTTTAGCAAATCAAAAAGATTTTTTTAATTGTTGGCTAGCTCTACTGAGGTATGGTCACAGCCAGTTGATTGTTCCCAACAGTTTCTGGAGGTCATTCATCGTCGTGACTTCTATATTAAGGCATAGCCTTTGCGGCCTAACAGTACAGTAGGTTAATATATGTCCCAAGCACTTCCAGGGTTCTACTTGTTGTATCTTTCAGGGGCTATCTGAAGCCCTAACTGAACAAGCCTGTTTTGCAATTGCTGATACCCCGTCTGTAAATCTTCCTGCTCCTGTACTGCTAACAGAATGTCATCCATATAATGATAAATTACAAGGTGAGGGTTTTGTTGTCTGATTGGATCGAGTACCAGGTGAACATAATGCTGACAAATAGTAGGGCTGGTTTTCATCCCTTGTGGTAATACTTTCCATTGATAACATTTGATGGGCTGTGCATTGTTTATTACAGGTACTGTAAAGGCAAATTTATTCCTATTATTGGGATGTAGTGGAATTGTAAAAAAACAATCCTTAAGATCAATTACAATTAAAAACCAATTCTGAGGTATCATAGTGAGGTTTGGCAAACCCAGTTGTAAAGCTCCCATAGGTTCCATTACTTCATTTACTGGTCTGAGGTCCTGTAAAAGTCTCCACTTTCCATGGTTTTTTTGGTATTACAAAAATAGGTGTATTCCACAGACTATTAGAGGGCTCAATGTGTCTTGCTTCTAGCTGTTCTTGGACGAAGTGTTGGGCATATTGTAATTTCTCCCCTTTTAGGGGCCACTGATCAACCCACACCGGCTTTTGTATTTTCCAAGTCAGTTGTAGACAGGGGATCATGATCGTGGCCCCTTGCCAAAAGGCTGGGTCTCAATGGTTACATTCCACTGTTGCAACAAATCTCTCCCCCATAGGTTCAAGGGACAATCCATTACATACGGCTGTACCCATCCTTTCTGTCCATCTGGACCCTCACTAGGCAAGAGCCTCTTACTTTATTGTGGGGCAGATGTGCCACCTATGCCGGTAACCAAGAGTGAGACATTTTTCAATTCCCAATCTGGTAGCCAGTCATGTTTTGTGATGATAGAAATAACTGCTCCTGTGTCTATAAGACCTTCAAAAGTTCTGCCCTGAATTTTTATTGTCACAATCAGTTTATTTGACTGAATTGCAGTGGCCCATAGAATGTCTTTAACTCCTGTACTACCGAATGCAGCAGTACCCCTCTGAGCTGATGCTGCCTGGAGTACCCAGTACAACAATATCAGAAGTGGAGCTATTTTTGTTCCTGGGGAAAGTACATGAAATCCTGATGTCTGCAAAATTACTTTTATCTCACCCTGATAGTCTGCGTCAATTACCCCAGAAATTACCCTCAGTCCTTGCACGGACATACTAGATCGTCCCAAAAGTAAACCTACCATTCCTGAGGGTAATGAACCATAGACTGGTTGAAGCCAGGTATGTCATGTTACATCTGGCTCTTTAAGAATCAGTACTGTGGTAGTAATGAGATCAAGTCCTGCACTGCTGGCTGTTGCTGCTCAGAGTTCGTTAACTCCTCGACCTGGCTGTGGAATGCTTGAGGATTGCTCCAAGGGGCCCAAGCATTTGTCGGGGCACCGGACCTCGTGCCCCTCCTCCCATTTCCGAAAGAGGTATGCCATTCTTATTAAATTTTGATCGGCATTGATTAGCCCAGTGACTTCCTTTCCCACACCTGGGACAAGGTTTAGAAGGTGGTGGGTTTTGTTCCTTTCCTTGTTTTCAGTCTTTTTTAAAATGTCCCGGTTTTCCACATGAGAAACAAGTTCCCCTGGGTGCACGTTGCTGTCATCTTTGTACTACCAATAAAGCTGTGGTGAAGAGCTGCGCCTTGTGGCTCTGGGTACCTAAATTTTGGTAAGCTTTCAGATATTCGCCAAGCTCCTGGGTTTTTCCTCTGAGCGGTGCAAGCACCGCTTGACAATCAGCATTAGCACTGTCATATGCCAGTTGTAATATTAGAGCTTTGGCTGCCTCAGGGTTATCTACCCGACAGGAGATCGCCACCTGTAAACGATCTATAAATTCCCAATATGACTCTTGAGACCCTTGTCGGATGGTTGCAAAGGAACCCGTTTTGCGTTCCCCTTCAGGTACCTTTTTCCACGCTATTAAAACAGCTTGGGAGGCCTGGGTAAACAAACACTGATCTTTCTGGGCTTGTAAAAGGGGGTCTCTATACTGCCCTTCATTGATCAGCATGTCATAGCCTATTGGTATACCGTCAACGAAATTTTTCATGGATGGCATTGTACAGAGCTCTGTAAACTCAGTTTTCCAGATAGAATACTGTGCTGGCATTAATACTGGTTTTATAAGTGCCAGCCAATCCCATGGAACCAGTTGATATCCATGAGTGATTGCCGCCAATATACCTATTGTAAATGAGTTTTGAAGCCTGTTCTCATTAAAGCTTTTACACAGTTCTTTAGAAACCTGGTATGGCAGGGACTCATTCCATGGCTGTTGATTGCGTTTTAAGGTTGCTGGAAACACCACAGGATCTCCATTGCTCAGTGCCTCCTTAAGACATGTCTCTATCTTAGATTTTCCTCCCTGAATCTCTACCGGGAATGCCTCCGGTAGGGGATGTGGAGAATCAGAAGGTACAGATTGTAATTCCTCATCTTTAACCTTTTCATCCCCACTTGCTTCTTCCAGGGGGGTAATAGGAGTTAGTTCTTTCTCCTGTCAGGATGAGGTACCGACAGGTTCTGGTATTTCTCCTGAGGTACTGACAGGTTCTGGTATTTCTCCTGTCAGTGGGTGTAAAGCCATGTAAATCACTCGCCATATAAGGATGACAGAGGTCAGAAATGCACTCCCTAGGTCTTTATTAGTTTTAAGCTTCTGTCCGACCTTCCACCATAATGCTAAATCAAAAGTTCCGTTGACCAGGAACCATTTACAGTACTTAAAGTTATAGCGCAGTAACTCATGCAGTTGGTCATCTGTTACTGAATACTGGGGCAGTCTTCAATAATTGCTTTAAAAGTTGTATATAGTGCCTTTGTTGCTTAGAAAACCCTGACCCCATGATTTACGAGAAAAAGAGAAAGAAAGAAAAACCCCTTATGATTTAAGAGAAGGAGAAGAATAAACATATGCTAGCAGCTTCCCGCAGCCAGGTGCTGCCGCCTGGCACCCACCAGATAACTTAAGAGAAAGAAACCAGCAGCTTCCCGCAGCCAGGCGCTGCTGTCTGGTAGTTAAAGAAAAAAACACTTCTATACTTTCATATGCCAGAAGCTTCCCCAAAGCTGGGCGCTGCTGTCTGGTACTTACCAGTGAAATGAATGTTGAAGTCCGGACACCACTTTCGTCCTTTGCATATGAGCACACCGCCGTCTTCTTCAGTTTTATGGACAGCTCACACAGGGTACCATTTGTTGGTCTCGGTCCAGCCTGGGCCAGAGCAATGTGCAGAAGAAAAACAAACTCACACCAGTTTGTTGAAGGAGGAGCATTGCCAAGAGCAAATGGTGCTGCACTGTGTGCCAGCTCCTAATTTATTACCAGTTGTTTAGATATGTTTGTTTTTACTTCTACATCCTACTGACCTTCAGGTTTTATCTGTTTACTGCTCACACGCTCACCATGCAGTCTGCTGGCAGTGTTCCAGCCTGATGTTTCTGATGCTCGCAACACGGTGTTCCAAATGTTGCCTCAGTTTCCCACAATCATTCTTCTAACCTCATGGCCAGTTTTACATTTTGCTAACCACCAGTTCTTAATTCCCACGGGGAAGCTGTGGGGAAATATTTAAGAACCTCTTAAACCCCATTTTTTGGAGGATAAGTTGGGATAGATTTTGAAAACAGAGCTATTTATTTTCACATATGAAAACTGAAGCCCACTGTAATATCATAGTTGCCTGTCACAAACTGCTCAGGGAGAAAAAGCTTTCATACTTTCATACTGCTCCTCACTAACATAAACCAATTGTAAAGCAAGATTGTTATGCCTTGACCTGTGTTTCCAATGTTTCTACTAAACAGTAGGACCACTGTTTCCAGTCATGGAATCATGGGTACTACTATCATGTAAATCAACAGTAATGATGCCCAGCATAGCTGTTAACATGTTTGGCTGAAAGGAAAAGAAACTAACAAATGCAAGCAATGAAGCTGTCTTTCACTGTGTCAATCCATTTCATATAGTTTTATATTATTCAAATGATACATGATTACTAAAAAAACACAGAACGTTAATGTGCAGATAAGTGATATGTAGAGTTAGTTATTCAATTAATGTAGCAACAATATGTTAATTACTGAACAGAACAACTGACTAATGCAGTTAATTTTGATAATAAATATTATACAATCATATAGAATCATGGAATGGTTTGGGTTGGAAAGGATCTTAAAGATCATCTACTTTCAACCTCTCTGCCATGAGCAGGGACACCTTCCACTAGACCAGGTTGCTCAAAGCCCCATCCAACCTAGCCTTGAACACTTCCAGGGAGGGGGCAGCCACAACTTCTGTGGGTAACCTGTTCCAGTGCCTCACCACCCTCACAGTAAAGAACTTTTTCCTTACATCTAATCTAAATTGACCCTCTTTCAGTTTAAAGCCACTGCCTCTTGTTCTATCACTACATGCCCTTGTTAAAAATCCCTCTTCAGCTTTCCTATATGTGCCCTTTAGGTTCTGGAAGGTTGCTATAAATTCTCCCTGGAACCTTCTCTTCTCCAGGGTGAACACCCCCAAGTCTCTCAGTCTGTCCTCACAGGACAGGTGTTTCAGCCTCCTGATCATACTCATGGACCTCGTTCTAACAGGTCCATGTCTTTCTTATACTGGGGGCCCCAAAGCTGAATGAAATACTCTGGATGGGGTCTCACAAGGGTGGAGCGGAGGGGGAGAATCACCTCCCTCAACCTGCTCGTCACTCTTCTTTTGATGCAGCCCAGGATACAGTTGGCTTTTGGGGTTGTAAGTGAACATTGCTGGGTCACATTGAGCTTCTTGTCAAGCAACATCTTTGTATTCCTCCCAGGATACATGTCCTTGCTTTCACCCTCTGCAGGTTTCCTTTTTGTATTTGAGTTTGTCCAGGAGCTCCTTGTTCATCCATGCAGGCCTTCTGGTGTTTTTGCCTGACTTCCTCTTTGTCAGGATGCATTGCTCCTGAGCATGGGGGAGGTGATCCTTGAATATTAACCAGCTTTCTTGGGTCCCTCTTCCCTCTAGGGTCTTATCCCATGATACTCTGCCAAGCAGATCCCCAAAGAGGCCAAAGTCTGCTCTCCTGAAGTCCAGGGTAGTGAGCTTGCTGTGTGCCTTCCTTGCTGCCCTAAGGATCCTGAACTCTACCATTTCATGGTCACTGCAGCCAAGTCTCCCTTGATCTTCACATTCCCCACCAGTCCCTCCTTTTTGGTGAGAACAAGGTCCAGCATAACACCTATCCTCAGTGGCTCCTCTATCACTTGGAGAAGGAAGTTATCATTAATGCATTCCAGGAACCTTCTGGATTGCTTATGCCCTGCTGTGTTGTCCCTCCAATAGATATCAGGGTGGTTGAAGTCCCCCGTGAGAACCAGGGCTTGTGAACATGAGGTTGCTCCTATCTGTCTATAGAGGACCTCATCCACTTGGTCTTCCTGTTTGGGTGGCCTGCAGCAGACCCCCACTATAATGTAACCTCTCCCTGTCCTTCCTTTAATCCTGACCCATAAGGTCTCAGTCAGCTCCTCGTCCATCCCCAGGCATGCCCTTGTACTCCAGCTGATCATTGACATAGAGGGTGACACCCACTCTTCATCTGCCCTGCCTATTCTTCCTAAAAAGCCTGTATCCTTCCATTCCAACAGTCCAGTCATAGTAGTCATCCCACCACATCTCCGTGATGCCAATAAGATCACAGGCCTGCAGGAGTGTGCATGTCTCTAGCTCCTTTTGTTTATTCCCCATGCTAAATGTGTCTGCATAGAGGCATTTAAATTGGGCCCCTGATGAAGCTGACTTACTGGCTGGAGTGGCTGGAAGTCCTTTGTGCTGCTCTTCAGATGCTCTCCTGCTGACCTCTGAGCCCTTTCCAGGTGCTGAGCATCTATTGATGTCTCTGGCATCAAACTGATAAGAGTGGGATGGGTTGAGGTTCTCCTCCCCCAGAAACTTTAGTTTAAAGCCCTCTTCACCAGCTTGCAAGCCTATGATCAAAGATGCTTCTCTGACAGATTGATCCCATCAGCCCCCAGTAGACCAGCTTTCTCAGACTGAGTCCTGTGGTCTAAGTAGCTGAACCCATGGCTGTGATACCAGATCCATAACCAATTGCTGATATGCCAGATTTGACTGCTCCTTTCAGACCCCTTCTCTTTGACCAGGAAGATTAATGAAAAAAATACCTGTGCTCCAGAGTCCCTTACTCTATCAAGAAGGATTGAAAAGTCACTCCCAGGGCTCTGTAATCTTTCTTGATACACCTCAGGCTGCTCCTGATTGTATCACTGGTGCCCACATGAAACAACAGCAGCAGATAATAGTCAATGGACTGTATGAGGCTTGATAGTGTCTGGCTGATATCCTGATATGAGTCCCCAGTAAGCTGCACACCTCTGTGGAGAATGCATCAGGTCAGCAGATGGGTGCCTCTGTACCCCTCTGAAGAGAGTTGCCTACTACTATCAGCTGTTGCCTTTTCTTAGTTGTGCTGGTAGTTATACAGGGAGCAGACTGGGCTGCCTTACTCTGCCCCAGCCTCTCTCCTGATGTGATGAGTCTGCAGAGCAGTGAAGTGGTTCTGCAAGGGCACCTCAGGCTTCAGGGGAAGTCTCTTCCTCCTGCAGCTTCCCTTCTTCCACGTTACTGACTCCCTTACCTTCTGTTTGTGTTGGTGAGGGAGAGTCTGACTTTTTAGCTGTGGGCTGTGTGTCCACTGAGACTGCACTTGGAACCAGCTAGCTAACTCTTTCTCAGCCTCCCTGAAGTTATGCAGCCTTCTCATTGCCTCCTGCTGCAGGAGGTCCTCCACCTAGGCACACCTTTTGCAGGCAGGTCTGCTGCCTGTCCTTGCCCCAGGAGAAAGTTTTAGGCACTTCTTGCAGTCTGAAGTCTGCATTGCTGCCTATCTCTTCAGCAGCTCCATCTGGGTGAAAAGATTGGTCACCACTGGGGTAGCGACTGCAGATCCCCCAGCCAGAGCTGCAGCCATTGCTCTTAAATGAGTACCCACCATTCTGCTATACAGAGTATAGCCAAGGTAAAAAAAAAAAAAGTTTGCTCAGTTATATATGCACCATCATTATACTCCTTCCTAATTAAATGGTTAATTAGACTGATTTACATTTCATTTTAGTGTGTCTTCTGGCAGCACTTTGTATTAGCTGAAGTATAAAAATCCCATCTACAGCATCATGTAGTTCTCTGTAATATATGTTTCCCAATCTGTGTTCCATTGCGCTTCAGCCAAGTTTCTCTTCCAAACTGTTTTGCTGATCAGGGATATCAATTAAACTCAGACACCAGAGTGAAAAGAGCAGGCGTATTTTACTAGAAATAACTAAATAATAGAATAATACAGAAAACATACAGTAAGAAAAGACAGAATAGTGCACTTAAACAAATAGGAAGATACAGGGTAATGTATCAAATCATTACTACCTGAGAGAGAGAATAGTGATTAAGAAAGATCCATCACCACTTGCATACTTTACCATCATCCAGATCCGCAGTCGCTGGGCAGCCCCGGTTACAGCGAGGATTTGGAGAGCCTGTCCCGGCAAGTGGGAAATCCTACACGGTGCGTCCACCCATGGGTGAGGCTTCCAAAGTCGCTGTGGGCAGGTCCAGCCTTATATACCTAAAAATCAGTAAGCCAGAATAGCTGGCACCTTTGTTTTAAGCGGAAATATCTGGTTTTCATCTCACGTTAGGTTCCCCCCAGAGCCTGGCCAGGGCTTAAGGGAGAAGCTAAGGGAATTTCCCTGCTTATCTAGTTAATTTATGAGCAAGGTCACAAGGCCAGACAGCTGTTTCTGTGGCCTTGTTATCTTGCTCACACATAAAGAAGTATAAGGATACATTCAAGATAGACATGTTTTATGATGTTTAAGCTATATCTTCTATGCATATTTCACTAATGACTACATACTGAGTTAGCAGTTTCAGTTCAGGGCCTGTTGCTTAGGCTTCAGTATTCCCACCTTTTACATCAGAATAGTTGGTTTGCTGTAACTTAGTATAATACCTATTAGCACAATGGTTATCAGTTATAAAATGTACAGGATTCATCTATAGGTCAACTCTGGCTTGGGCTTATTGTCCAAGCCTTAGCACTTCACAAACAAGATTGGACAGAGTTAATAAATGTCTTAGAAAGTCAAAAAAACTGCATATATTTTGGGAAGGATCAGGACTGATACAGGGAACTGACCACTGCTTTGCAATTTATTTACTTATAGCAATTTATAAAGATTTCTGAATATTGCTTAATAATCCTGCTTGCCTTGACTGTTCTGTGGAAATTTACCAAGGACTACTGTGTTCATCAAAAACAAAGCAGTTAAGAGACATGTCCTTGGGAAGCAGATGTGTTGTAACAAGCTGAGTCTTTGCAGAGTACAGATAGCCGTGTATGGACAGTAGAAACTAGTATGCTTTTAGATAAGATAGAGGGAGTAAACTGGTTGGGACCACTCTTGTGGTTCAAGAAATTATTTAGGAGAATCTGTGCATGTGCCCAGAAATGGGGTGAAAAGTACAAGGTGAGGAAGAGTGTGAGCCTTCCTCCAGAAGACCCCTGATTTGTGGAAAAAAGACTCTACAACTCGGATAGAGTTATAAAGCAGGTATGTTTACTCTGGCGCCAGGGTGCAAGGGGATTTCTCCACAAAGCTTGCACACCCACAGCACATTTTACCAAAAACTTATAGAGTGTGGATATACATATTCATTGGATTACATAACACAAACATACATATGCATGAGTAAGGCTGGGTTAGTTCTAGAGGCTGGTGTCAGCAGTTTATGTTCTCTACACCTGCGCATTGCCTCCTGGTGGGCGTCTGCAGGAGTCTTTGGGAGGAAAGCTCATAGTCTTTATCACCTTGTTTTTTTCCCTGGAGCATGCGCAGATTCTCTTAGCCAATTTCTTGAATAACAAGAGTGTTTTCAGCTGGTTTACTCATTCTATGTTATCTAAAAGTATCCGTGGAACTTCTACCATCCATGTATGGCTATCTTTACTCATTACTGTTTTGCTGATCAGGGATATCAATTAAACTCAGACACCAGAGTGAAAAGAGCAGGCATATTTTACTAGAAATAACTAAATAATATAACAGAATAATACAGAAAACATACAGTAAGAAAAGACAGAATAGTGCACTTAAACAGATAGGAAAATACAGGGTAATGCATCAAATCATTACTACCTGAGAGAGAGAACAGTGATTAAGAAAGATCCATCACCACTTGCATACTTTACCATCATCCAGATCCGCAGTCTCTGGGCAGCCCCGGTTATAGCGAGGATTTGGAGAGCCTGTCCTGGCAAGTGGGAAATCCTACGCGGTGCGTCCACCCATAGGTGAGGCTTCCAAAGTCGCTGTGAGCGGGCCCAGCCTTATATGCTAAAAATCAGCAAGCCAGAATAGCTGGCACCTTTGTTTCAAGCGGCAATATCTGGTTTAAATTTCACATTAGGTTCCCCCCAGAGCCTGGCCAGGGCTCAAGGGAGAAACTAAGGGAATTTCTCTGCTTATCAGATCAGATTATGCACAAGGTCTCACATCAGGCCTCGAGGACAGGCACCTGCCTCCATGACTCTGTTACTCTATTCATATACAAAGGAAGGGAAAGATACATTCATCATAGCTCCATCCTCCATGCATATTTCATTAGGGATTACATACTGAGTTAACAGTTTCGGTTCAGGGCCTGTTGCTCAGGCTTCAACACTTCCACCTTTTACATCAGACTAGGTGGTTTGTTATAAGTTAGTATAATACCTGTTAGCACAATGGTTATCAGTTATAAAGTATACAGGATTTGTCTATAGGTCAACTCTGGCTTGGGCTTATTGTCCAAGCCTTAGCACTTCAATTACCAAGACTAAACTCGTTAGAGCACATCTGTTTCCCAAGGAAAAAAACATGATATTTTGCTGAACACTGCAGTTCTTGGTAGATTTTCACAGTAAACTGCTTTGTTTTGATGAACACAGTAGTCCTTGGTAAAATTCCACAGAGCAGTCTGGGCAAGCAGGATTCTTAGCAATATTCAAAAATACTATAAGTAATACTATAAATTGCTATAAGTAAGTAAATAAGTTGCTAAGCAGTTTGCTATAAGTAAATGGTTAAGTGCACTTAAACAAATAGGAAAATATAAGATAATGCATCAAATCATTACTACCTGAGAAAGAGAATAGTGATTAAGAAAGACACATCACCACTTGCATACTTTACCATCATCCAGATCCACAGTCGCTGGGGAGCCCCGGTTACAGCGAGGATTTGGAGAGCCTGTCCTGGCAAGTGGGAGATCCTACGCGGTGCGTCCACCCGTAGGTGAGGCTTCCAAAGTCGCTGTGAGCGGGTCCAGCAAGCCAGAATAGCTGGCACCTTTGTTTTAAGCAGAAATATCTGGTTTCCATCTCACATTAGATTCCCCCAGAGCCTGGCCAGGGCTCAAGGGAGAAGCTAAGGGAGCTTCTCTGCTTATCTAATTGGATTATGAGCAAGGTCTGACATCAGGTCCCAGGGCCAGACAACTGTCTCCATGACCCTGTTATCTTATCCACACACAAAGAAGGATAAATATACATTCAAGATAGCTACATCTTCCATACATATTTCACTAATGATTGCATACTTAGTTAGCAGCTTTGGCTCAGGTCCTGTTGTTCAGGCTTTGATACTTCAACTTTTTAGATCAGAATAGGTGGTTTGTAGCACAATGGTTATCAGTTATAAAATATACAGGATTCATCTATAGGTCAACTCTGGCTTGGGGCAGTTGTCCAAGGCTTAGCACTTCAGCTGCCCTGGAGCAGAAATGAAAAAGAACCCTGTTCTTTTTGACTTCTTCCCACCAATTCGAATGATTTTGTCAGCGTGGTGAGACAAATCATAGCCAGCCCTTAGTTAAACATGAATTAGCCACAATTTTAGTAAGTCTTCTCTGGAGTCTTTCTGTACAAGAATAAATCTTACTTCTTTGTAGCTCAGTATGGGTGACAAGATATACTTCCAGGTGGAATAGGTGCTGACTATATCCCTTCAGCATTTGGGTAGGGTTTTTTTCTTGATGAAAAAAGTAGGTGAATTCCAAAATTATTAAAAAATAGTAATTTACTGACTAGCTGAGCTTCTGCTGCAACTGGGCCATGTCTGGGAATGTTTTATAGGAGCTTCCTCAGGCACTGTTAAAATTTAGGGAAATCAAACCTGCAGTTCCTTCCCAATATGAGTTTCTTATAATGTTGTGCTTTCTGGAGGAAGGATTAAAGTGGGACTACCATGAGAAATATTTCCCTGAAGCAAATTTTCTTCCCTTTTGAGGTTAATCACTAATTATTTTCTGTTACCTCACCTGTGGACCAGTGTCAGGTATTTTATAAAGTCATGTCTTCTTCCAAATGCAGTGCTTCCTCTAGGGTGGTTTACTATCCAGTTAAATAATCCCCCTTCAAGAATTTTACCGTGAGATACTTAAAGTTTCAGATGAAATTGTGCTTTACTAATTTTGCTATAATTTATTCTGGCTAGTCTTTACATATATTTAAAACTTATTATTATCCTTTCCAGATATTTTTTTTTTTTTTTCTCTGACGAAATTTGAGGCCTATTGAAGTATTAGGATAATTTCTCTGTGTGGGGGTGGAAAATATATGAGGTGATGGCATCTGCCACTTTGTAGTGGTAGGAGTAAGTAGAGGAAAGAACTGCTACTAATTTCTGTTACGCACTTACTTTGGAGTTGTGCAAAATGAAACTAATTAGCAATAAAAAGCCTACTGAAATGTAGTGTGCAGAAGAGCACTCCACCTCATATTGGCTGTGTGCTGCTCCAAACTGCACACTCCCTGGGACAATTCTTCAATCACAATCTCTGAGAATACCACTCATCTGAAACTTTTTCTTGACCATGTATCTAATTTCACCCCCACATTTTATTTCAGTGGTAGAATCAAAGAATGGTTTGGGTTGGAAGGGACCTTAAAGGTCATCTAGTTCCAACCCCCCTGCCATGGGCAGGAACACCTTCCACTAGACCAGGTTGCTCAAAGCCCCATCCAACCTAGCCTTGAACACTGCCAGGGAGGGGGCATCCACAACTTCTGTGGGCAGCCTGTTCCAGTGCCTCACCACCCTCACAGTAAAGAGCTTCTTCCTTACTAAGATATCTAATCTAAATTGACCCTCTTTCAGTTTAAAACTGTTACCCTTCATCCTGTCACTACACACCCTGATAAAAAGTTCCTCCCCATCTTTCCTGTAGGCCCCATTTAAGTACTGGAAGGCAGCTATAAGGTCTTCCTGGATCTTTCTCTTCTCTAGGCTGTACAACCCCAACTCTCTCAGCCTGTCCTCATAAGGGAGGTGCTCCAGCCCCTTGATCATTTTCGTGGGCCTACTCTGAACCCGCGTGAGCAGGTCTATGTCTTTTTTATATTGGGGGCCCCGGAGCTGGACACAGTACTCCAGGTAGGGTCTCACAAGAGCAGAGTAGAGGATGAGAATCACCTCCTTCAACCTACTAGCTACACTTCTTTTGATGCAGTCCAGGATATGGTTGCCCTTCTGGGCTGCAAGCACACATTGGTGGCTCATATTCAGTTTTCTATCCACTAATACCCACAAGTCCTTCTCTGCAGGGCTGCTCTCAATCCACTCATTGCTGAGCCTGTATTTGTTCTTAGGATTGTCCCAACACATGTGCAGGACGTTGTCCTTGGCCTTGTTGAACTTCATGATGTTTGCATGAGCCCACCTCTCAGACCTATTAAGGTCCCTCTGGATGACATCCCTTCCCTCCAGTGTGTCAACTGCACCACACAGGTTGGTGTTATTGGCAAACTTGCTGAGGGTGCACTCAACCCCACCTTCCATGTTGCCAACAAAGATGTTAGACATCACTGGTCCCAAAGCTGACCCCTGAGGAATGCCACTTATCACTGGACATCAAGCCTTTGACCGCAACTTTTTGAGTGCAACTGTCCAGCCAGGTGCTTATCCACTGAGTGGTCTATCTATCAAATCTGTGTCTCTCCATTTAGAGACAAGGATGTCACGCAGGACAGTATCAGATGCTTTGTTCAAGTCCAGCTAGATGATGTCAGTTGCTCTTCCCTTATCCACCAACACTAACCTTGTCATAAAAGGCCACTAAATTTGTCAGGCATGATTTTCCCTTAGTGAAGCCATGTTGGCTGTCACCAATCACCTCCTTATTTTCCATGTGCCTTAGCATAGTTTCCAGGAGGATCTGATCCATGAATTCGCCAGGCACAGAGGTGAGACTGACTGGCTTGTAGTTCCTTGGGTCTTCCTTTTTTCCCTTTACAAAAATTGGGGTTATGTTTCCCCTTTTCCAGTCAGTGAGAACTTCATTGGACTGCCACAACCTCTCAAACATGATGGATAGTGACTTAGCCACTTCATCTGCCAGTTCCCTCAGGACCAACAGATACATCTTATCAGGTCCCATGGACTTGTGCACCTTCAGGTTTCTTAGATGGTCTCAAACCTGATCTTCTCCTACAGTGGGCAGGTTTCCTTTCTCCCAGTTTCCACCTTTATCTTCTGCATTTTGAACAGTGTGGTGGAGCCATTGCTGCTGAAGACAGGCAGAGTTGTTGAGTACCTCAGCTTTCTCCATGTCCTGGGTAACCAGGTGTCCCATTTTCTTCTGGAGACAGATGACATTTTCCCTAGTCTTCTTTTTATCACTGACATACCTATAGAAGCTTTTATTACTGCCCTTGATATCCCTGGCCAGATTTAAATCTATCAGGGCTTTAGCTTCCTAACCTGATCCCTCACTGCTTGGACAATTTCTCTGTATATGTCTTGACATGTATATGTCATTGATATGTACACGTCAATGTGTATGTCTTTGCGGATTCTTCTTATTACCAAATAAAACCTTAAAAAAAACCCTTTCATATCTCTTTCATAATTTTTAGACATTGCCTCTAAGTATTCTTTCCCAGTTTCTCAGTTTTCTCTAATATTCAGTTATTATATTTTAAATAATTTTAAAGTCTGAAAAATTCTTACAAACCTCTGGCATTATCATTTTGCATCACAGAGAAAAATTATAAAAGCTAACTTCAATTTGTAAAGCAGAATTTCTGCTTTAAAAAGCAGGTTTGACAAAGTAAGGGCAGAACGAGACAAGTTCAAATATATTTGAATATAAAGATTTAAAAAGATTTGAATGTAATAGGATCTAAATAATTATTTTCATGCTTGTTCTTACAAATATTCCACTTTCCCCTTTTCCCACCTGTTTTAGGAATATATGCTCCCCTATAAGCATTATATACTGTTGATAGAATTCTTCTATGAACATACATCTACTGGAACTATTAAACTGAGTTCTTTTTTTTTTCCCCCACATTGTCCAAAAACAGATGTTTTTCACTGGGTGACAGCCCAGCTTTTCAGCCCAATTCACACACAGGTTGGAGGTATTTTTCTGTTATTGTATGAATGCACATGCGTGGGTGCTTGTCCCAAGACAGCACACTGTGGTCCCAAAACCTATGCCCATTTATACACCCAATCTATACATATTCAGTACACTGATACATATCTACTAAGTGATTGGTCATAATTTCCATGCTTAGCATGGAAATTAGCACACATGCTTAGTTTGCCTTCTCGATTCTTCTTTTGAGTCTGGGGTGTAATTAGAGCCTGGGGTCCGTGGGTCAGTGGTCACAATCTTCCCCTGCCACAATTACTTTCTACCTAGTTCCCTCATAATTTGGCAGACATAGGCAGGTTGTCACAGCTCTACTTCCCATTAATCCTACCTAGGCTCTTGTTTTTTGACATGCATATAGAATAGCAGATTGTTTCAAGGTTAATCATTTGGTTCTACCATTATCCTAACAGCTATTCATTTGATTCTACAGTGTTCCTAACAAAACTGACTTCTAATGTTTCAATATTTTTTTTTAATAATCTGACATCACACATGCTGAATTTGTTGGAAGGACACTGAACTGACCTTTGAGATAAACAGGGGAGATGATATATAATTAGTAGTAATCATAATAAAATTTATTTCCAATATCCTCTAGTTTCTCCCCCCGCCAAATTCCTGAGACATCATACTAGAAGACAAATCTTTCTAACCACCTCATCTGCCTGTAAACTTGCAGATACTTTCAGTTTCAACAAATAAAATAAATGCTTTTACTATTCAACCACATTGTTCCCAAATGCTCTTTAATATGGCTTAATTACTTTTAGTGCTTCCCATTCCACAATTTTCTTTAGAACTTACCTAATCATAAAGTTTCAGATTTTAATGTAAAATATGTTACCTCTTTGTTGAATATAACAGCAAATCTATGTTGTCTCACACTAAGAATGACCCATTAAGGGATCCTTGCACCTCTTACAATAAATATCTGTTTAATTTTTATTGTAACCTTGCAAAATTGTCAAAGTTGGTGTTTAAATATGTTTGTGCTGCCTGATTGCTTCAGACTGATTCTCTCTGTTTCCTTCTGGTTTTGCCTTTCCAGGGTCTCATTGCACAAAGATGGCTTTTCTTGGAGTGGTTTACACCCAGCCTTTAGAAGAATAGTATCAGTATAGACCATGATATGTCAGATTTGGCCTGTGTGTGAAGTGTGTTCCTGTTTTATGTGTTCCCTCAACACACAAAATATTTTATTATGAACTCAGAACTTGAATCTTTAAGGAAACGTGATGAGAGGGAGAAATAATATTTTATATATGCTTGATAGAAACTCTTGGATCTAAATCTCTTCAAAAACTATAGATACTGTTTTCACAGATTTTTAATATGGGTTTATACAAGTGTTCCCCTGCAGCTGTTTTTTCTGCTAGTGTGATCTGGGGATATGTTTTCCAGGCTCCTAAAATCTCATGCTGATTAACACAATGTTACCTTTAACAAGAGGCCTTGTTCAAGAATTGCTTAAACTTTATGTGTTTTCTACCCATGGGAAAGAATGTGTTGTTTACCGGAATCATAGGCCTCTAAACCATTTCTCATTGCAGGTTCCACAAATGGTTCTCATCGCATCCAAGGCCACATAGTATGTATTATTATCCATGGAAGTGTTTCTCATCAAATAAAAGGGCAAATTGGATGCACCAATTGTTATCGGTCAGCCTGTTCTTCAAACCGTCAATAATAATTAGTAAGGAACTTCCAATCAGGAGCTACAGTTCTTGAAGAAAAGAAACATCCTGGGACATGGAAGCTTGTTAAAATTGCTTGATGTAAATCACATCAAGACCCCTGCCCAAATACAGACCCTTTGAGCTTGCATAGAAAGTTAACAAACCCACTGTATCTTACTGACCAATAAGGGATGGTAGTGATAAGCAACAACCAATAATCGCTATAGAAAATATGTAATCACGTAGTTTGGAGTGTATAAATACTTTGAAGTTCTTTGGTGTGGTGACCTTGAGTTGTGAATGCTTTCCACCTAGCACCCTGCACAGAATAAAGCAATTATCTCCTAATTTCTGGTTTCAAGCGTCTATTTGAGGTAACAGTTTTCTGGTGACCCAGATGGGAACCTGCTGTCTGGGACCTGCCGACGGTGACATTTGAAGTCCAGCTGACTCTCCTCATCACCAGGAATCATGAGCAGGACTCCAGTGCACACCGGATGGTTTCTCTGGGGACTTCCCTGGTAATTTCCTGGCAGGGGCTGTGAGTACTTGATTGGAAGCAAGTTGAGATATTCCTCAGTAAAAGGATTCCCCAAGTAAATCGTACTAGGAAAGGTATGTGTTGGGGTATAAAGGTTGGATGCATCTGCTGGGGGTTCTCCTGCGTTTGTATGGTGATGACTGGAGCAGGTAGACATAAGGGCAATGGGAAATTTGATGTCATCTTCTGAATGAGGCATTATAACGGTGTCTCCTTTGGGTTTGAAACACTAGCAAAGGTATGAGGGTTGTCTGTTAACTCGGAAAATGTTGGTTGAATATTGTAATCATTGGTGGCTGATGTATATGTTTGATGATCAGGAAAAACGACCAAAGGATGGAACATTGAAATAAAATACTATATGGCAATTAATGGTTTTTTGTAGATGGGAAGGAAAATGGAATGAAATACCGTATGTTGATTTGTTCTTTACTCTCAGAAATTACTATTCGAGTAGAAAGGATTGTGGACTAATGATTAATGATATGAATGTATTGACTTTGGAACAAGAAAATGGAAAGTCAAAAATCTTAAAGCAGTGCTGCTCAGCTTGTAGTATTGGAAAACGGTGTAATAACTATAAGGATACTGAGGAAGAGAAGAATGTTCAGATATTAGTAGCCTCATGGGGACTGCTGTCCCCATGGCAGCCATCTGACATTCGGGGTGAAAGTGTGAAAGCATGGGAAGAGGGAGAGCCTGGTGAGGAAGCGGAGAAAGAATCTGGGAGCGGAAATTATAGTCTGGTAGCTGGTTGTACTAGATGAGGAGGAGGTGTGCTGCAGGCCCCTTTAAAACAGGAGGTGGGGCCCAGTGCAGAGCTGGTATGGGTAGAAGTTCTTTCTCCCTAGCGGACTCGAGAGCCTGGAAGGAAATGACAGGCACCTACAGGGAAGATCCACAGAGGGCAGCTCAAGCATTAGAGACTATTACTGAAAATCATGATCTGGACTGGAAAGATGTGCAGGTTGTTCTGAGTACTCTTTTTATGCATGAAGAGACACAATGATAATAGCAAAGCTAAGGAAGAGGCAGAGAAAGTACATGTACAGGATGTGCAAGCAGGGAGAGTGGATGATCATTTCCCAACTGTAAACCCTAACTGGGATTGGAATGATAGAGTACAAAGTTTGCTCTTAACAGAATACCCAATACTGATTTTGTTTGGGGTAAAGAACGTGGTCCCAAAACTCAAAAATCTGGCAAAAATCTGTCAGGTGGTTCAGGGAGAATGAGAGACACCTTCTGCCTTTTATAAAAGATTGTGTGAGACAGCCAGAAAATACTCAGACCTAGATTCAGAAAAAGAAGAAAATGCACTGTCTTTAATTAATATATTTGTGGGACAATCTTATTCTGGTATTAGAAAGAAGTTGAAGAAATCTGAGGGGAAGGATGTGAGATCTATAAATAAACTGCTAGAGGCAGCTTGGAGAATGTACAATAATAGAGAGGTGGATGAAAAGAAAAAGCAAACTAAGGAACAGCTTAAGAGAGACAGATTAATAGTAGCAGCAACAGAGAGAGGAAATAAAGGAGTTAGAGAGTGGAATAAGAATAGAGGAAAACAGAATCAAAGGGGGAGGAAAAAGTGTCCTTATACTCTTGAAAAAAATTGATGTGCAATTTGCAAACAGAAAGGACATTGGAAGAGGAAGTGTCCAGAAATTAGATTGCGGATGAGACTCCCTAGGATTAATGAAAATCCTAAACTAACCAAACTGTTGACTTTGGATCAGGATTCCGATTGACAGGGACCAGGGGGTGACTTGGAAGTCTCTCCAACAGAACCCCTGGTTACCCTGAAGTTGAGGAATGAGAGAGTAGAATTTTTAGTTGACACTGGAGTGGCATGTTCAGTTTTAAACACATGTAAAGGTAAATTGAGTAAGCAAAGTCTATCCATAGTTGGTTCCACAGGGGGTAGCGGTCAGGCCATTTTTCCAACCTATTAATTGTGGATATGAATCTCGGAATTTTATGCATAAATTTTTGTACATACCTGATTGCGCTATGCCTTTATTGGGAAGAAACTTGTTAAGTAAATTGAATGCTCAAGTCATGTTTGAAGGTAAACACATCCCTGTGCAGATTCCTGAAGAAAAAGTGCCGGAGATGCAAGTTTTTCTTTTACAGCAGGAAAAATCAGAATTCCAAAGATACCAGAAGAGGTTTTGATTGCGGTGAATCCCCTTGTATGGGCATCTGAAGTACCAGATTGGTCAAAATTAGCTGAACCAGTGAAGGCTGAGTTAAAGCCAGGAGCTCAACCTGTAAGGCAAAAGAAATATTCTATAAAATTGAAAGCAAGGAAAGGACTGGAACACATAATAGAAAATTTTATGAAATATGGACTATTAAGAGAGTGTCAATGTGAACATAATACTCCCATTCTCCTGGTAAAGAACCACTCTAAGGAGTCTCAGCTAGTTCAGGAGTTAAGGGTTATTAATCCAATTGTTCAAGATGTGAATCCAGTAGTAGCCAACTCTTATGCCTTATTGACTACTATAAGGGCCACTGATCAATGGTTTACTGTGCTGAACTTAAAGGATGCTTTCTTTAGTATCCCACCAGAGGAAGAAAGTCAGAAACTATTTGCTTTTGAGTGGGAAAGCCCTATTACTGGTTAGAAAATGCAATTATGTTGGACTGTTCTGCCACAGGAGTTTAAAAATAGCCCAACTATTTTTGGGAATCAATTAGCAAGGAAATTAGAAACCTGGCAGAGAGAAAACAGACGTGTCAATTTATTGCAATATGTAAATTACATTCTTTTACGTTCCCAGACAAAAATGGACTGTATGCAGTATGCAGTAGATCTTTTGAATTTTCTGGGAGTGTCCGGATATTGCATGTCACAGAAAAAGCCTCAAATAATGCAAACAACTGTTACTTATTTAGGTTTCACTATTTCACTATCACTCAAGGAGAATGGGAGCTTGGGAGTAGAATGGAAGGAAGCAATCTGTCAGATATCGGAGCCAGCTTCTAAACAGCAACTAAGAGCATTCCTCAGAATGGCCGGATGGTGTCGCCTGTGGATAATTAATTTTGGACTGATAGCCAAATCTCTATATGAAGCCATAAAAGGACCTGGGAATCTCGGTGAATGGACGCCAAAATGTCAACGGTCATTCATTCAGTTGAAATACACTTTAATGACAGTCCCGGCTCTAGAATTACCCCATTTGGAAAAACTTTTTGAGCTGTGCTCGTGAAAGACAATTGCTCTCGGAGTATTGACTCAAAAGACTGGATCCTGGAGGAGATGGGCAGGATATTTTTCTAAACAACTGGATCAAGTACGTAAAAGTTGGCTGCCTTGTTTACAGGTGGTTGATGCCACAATAATGCTTATACAAGAAGTGAGAAAATTGATTTGGGGGCAGAAGTTAGTTGTCCAAGTACCACATGCAGTAACAACTATACTGGAGCAAAAAGGAGGGCACTGACTGTCTCCAAGCAGAATGATGAAATACCAGGCAATACTATTAAAGGAGGATGACATAGAGTTAAAGATAACCTCTGTACTAAACCCTGCCACACTGTTGTCTTTGCCAGAGGAAACAGAGCTGAAACATGACTGTTTGACAACAATTGAATGATTCTAGTAGAGCTGATATACCCCTGGAGCTAGTGGAAATGAATTTATTTGTGAACAGGAGTAGTTTTGTGGATCATGGAAAGAGAAAGGTGGGATATGCTGTGGTATCAGAAACTGAAACATTAGAAGCAGGTGCACTACCATCTGGCACCTCTGATCAAAAGGCAGAATTAATAGCCTTAATGAGAGCTTTGGAAATTTCACCCGGTAAAACTTTTAATAGCTGGACTGATTCTAAATATGCTTTTGGAGTGGTTCATGCACATGGGGCATTATGGAAAGAAAGAGGCCTTATATCAGCACAAAGAACTCCTATAAAATATGGAAATTTGAAAAGGAAATTATTGGAAGCTGTGAATTTACCAAAATGAGTAACAATCATGCACTGTAAGGCCCACCAGATTGGAGATACTTCTGTAGCTGTGGGAAATTATAAAGTGGATATGGCTGCAAAATGATCAGCAAAAGATGAAATACTCAGCTTGTGGCCTGAAAAGTATCAAAATTTGGGCCAGCCCCCACAGTATACAGAAAGAGATGAGCAACTGATTAAATTAATAAGTACAGAAAAGAGCAAGGATAGTTGGTGGGTGACTGAAGACCAGTGTGTGGTACTCCCTGAAAGTATAATGAGAGAACTGTTGGAAAAATCACATAAAGAAACCAATTGGGGAATAGAAGCATTAGTGGACAACATGAAGAACTATGCTCTAGTCATAGGAATGACTGGTATAGCAAAGAGCATTGTTAACAAGTGTGAAATATGTCAGAAAAACAATCAGCAGAATAAACCCAGACCTCCACCAGGAAAAATAAAGAAAGGAAACGCACCTGGAGATTATTGGCAAATAGATTTTTCTGAACTTCCTAGGCAAAATGGGTATTGCTACTTTGGTATTAACTGACACTTTTTCAGGTTGGCCTGAAGCTTTCCCTTGTTGCACCAACCAGGCTCTAGAAGTGATTAAGGTACTGTTGAAAGAGATAATACCTAGATTTGGAATACCAATGGGAATATTGACAGATAGAGGGCATCATTTTGTAGCAAAGGTAATTCAGTCCTTAGTAAAAATCTTGGGAATAATATGGAATTTACACACCCCTTGGAGGCCACAGTCAAGTGGACAAGTGAAAAGAATGAATTAGACCTTAAGAAGACAAATAAGTAAAATTTGTCAAGAAACTCAATTAAAATGGCCAGATGCTCCCCCACTAGCATTATTAAGGGCAAGGATAACACCAAAATGAAAGGAGAAGGTTCATTCATTTGAGATATTATATGGGAAACCATATCAGAGCCTGTTTTGAGAAGAAGTAATAGGGAAACAAAATATAAAAGAATATGCAGTGTCTTTGGGAAAAGTTCTTTTAACAGGTAGTTGCATCAGATGACACCAAATGAATTAGACACAGTGATTCACCCTTATCAACCAGGAGAATGGGTTTACCTGAAAACTTGCAATGATGAAACTCTGAAAGGTGGAAGGGACTGATCCAAGTCCTCCTGACAGCGTATACTACTGTGAAGCTGGATGGAATTAAACCTTATATCCACTACACACGGATCAAGAGGGGACTACACCTGACAGTTGGGAGGTACAACCCAGGAAAATAATCCTTTCAAACTAAGGATTTGAAGAAAAAGTGTATGAATTGCACTTGGGATTAATTTGAAACATATTTTGAACTGGATTCTGTGCAGGTGTATCTGTGTTTAGTATCTTTATTTGTGCTTGGCTTAATAATACTTTTTAGAACTGTTCACAGACATAAATTCTTTAATCGCAGCATTGGTAATATGTATGTGTATTGGCATAAATCAGATGTTGACATTAACCCATCGAGACCCCTGGAACCAGAATGCTAATTTCACAGTTATCCAAAAGACAATGAGAACAGTGAATAAAACTGACTGTTGAGTCTGCACTCATTTTCCTAAACATTCTGAGAAAGGAATTTCTGTTATTTTTAACCTGTCCCATTTAATATGTCCTGGAATAATTTATAGATTAGGCCAGATTTTTCAAAATTAAAGGATGTATATTCCCAGGATTGGGAAGTGGAGACCCCACAATTTCCAGATGTGAAATGTGTAACAACAAACAAGACCTTATCACCTGGGAATGTATGGGCATTACACATATTGTAGCTGGTTTATGCAATTGCATAAAAGGATTAAACCAACTGGACATTGATCTACACCCAGAGGAACTGGATGGTATTCGTTATGTGGTCATAGTGCCTGGAACATCTTACCTCCTGACTGGGCTGGAACACGTTCCCTAGGTGCACTGGTTCCAAACGTGATTAGGAAAAGATTTGTGGGTGAGGTCTTACATGAAAATTCACAAAAGAAGTAATCCATTGGTAGAACAACCTACAGCTTATCATTCATATGTGAGATGGTTCATACCTTGGTTAGGAGTTAGTGAATTGGAGAAAGCTATAGTAAATATATCAGCAGAATTGGAGATCATTGAAAACAAGACTACGGATGCAATTATGCCTTACAGGAAGAAGTTTCCCAAATTAGTAAAATTACAATTCAGAATAAAATTGTCCTCAACATGCTGTTAGCAGCTCAAGGAGGTGTTTGTACAGTTGTAAACACCAGGTTTGTATACATAGACCAATCAGGATGGATCACTACAGATCTTAATGAGATTTGGAAACATAAAAAAGTCTTCCATGAAATACAAAAGGGTGATAACTCCTTGGAATTTCAAGAAGTATGGAACTGGCTAACCTTCTGGTTCCCAGATTTGTCTCTATGGGTTAAGAAGATCCTAGTTATTATTGGTGCGATAATTGTAATATTTGTATGCATTTATGTTTTAATTCAATGTGCTTTAAAATTATGCATTTCTCTTGTTAATCAAGCCATGAAGAAGAATGGAACTTATTTAAAGGGGAATTATAAATAAGTTCCAAAGGGGAGAATTGTTACCCTGAATAAGAGGCCTTGTTCAGAGTTGCTTAAACTATATGTGCTTCCTACTTGAACAAGAGGCCTTGTTCAAGAATTGCTTAAACTGTATGTGCTTGTTACTCATGGGAAAGAATTCATTGTTTACTGGGAATAATAGGCCACAAACCCCTTCTCATTTCACATTGCAGGCCTTACAAACGTTTCTCATTGCACCCAAGGCTACATATTACGTATTGTTATCCATGGAAGTGTTTCTCATCAAATAAAAGGGCAAATTGGATGCACCAATTGTTATCGGTCAGCCTGTTCTTCAAACCGTCAACAATAATTAGTAAGGAACTTCCAATCAGGAGCTACAGTTCTTGAAGAAAAGAAACATCCTGGGACATGGAAGCTTGTTAAAATTGCTTGATGTAAATCACATCAAGACCCCTGCCCAAATACAGACCCTTTGAGCTTGCATAGAAAGTTAACAAACCCACTGTATCTTACTGACCAATAAGGGATGGTAGTGATAAGCAACAACCAATAATCGCTATAGAAAATATGTAATCACGTAGTTTGGAGTGTATAAATACTTTGAAGTTCTTTGGTGTGGTGACCTTGAGTTGTGAATGCTTTCCACCTAGCACCCTGCACAGAATAAAGCTATATCTCCTCTCTAAACTAATTTCTGGTTTCAAGAGTCTTTCTTTCAGGTAACAGAGATGGTCCAGAGGAGGGCCAGAAAGTTAAGCAAAGTACTGGGAAGCCTGACATATGAGAAAAGGCTAACAGAATTGTGTTTGTTCAGCCTTGAGAAGAGAAGGCTTAGGGGAGATGTTATCAGCGTGTTCCAGTATTTAAAGGGTGGCTACAAAGAAGATGGAGACTCCCTTTTAACAAGGAGTCACATGGAAAAGACGAGGGGTAATGGGTACAAGTTACTTCCAGGGAGAATTCAATTGAACACAAAAAGAAAATTTTTCACAATGAGGACAATCAGCCACTGGAATAATCTCCCCAGGGAAGTGGTGGATTTCCCAACATTGGACACTTTTAAGATTCAGCTGGACAGGGTGCTGGGCTACCTTGTCTAGACTGTGTGTTGAGCCACCTTAATCTTAGCAGCTTGATCCACCTGTTGGTTGTTCTGACGTTCTTCACTGACCTGGCTCTTGGGTACATGAGCGTCTACATGGCATACTTTCACAACAAGGTTCTCTACCCAAGCAGCAATATCTTGCCATAATTCATCAGCCTAGACGGGTTTGCCTCTGCACTGCCAGTTGCTCCATTTCCACTGCTGTAACCACCCCCAGAACGCATTTGCCACCATCCATGAGTCAGTATAGAGGTAGAGCACTGGCCACTTTTCTCGCTCAGTGATATTCAAGGCCAGCTGGACGGCTTTCACCTCTGCGAACTGACTTGATTCACCTTCTCCTTCAGCAGCTTCATCAACCCATCGTGTGGGGCTCCACACAGCTGCTTTCCACCTTCTATGTTTCCCCACAATACAACAGGACCCGTCGGTAAACAGGGCATATCCCTTCTCATTATCTGGTAGCTCAGTATATGGTGGGGCCTCTTCAGCACGTGCTACCTCTTCCTCTGGCATCATTCCAAAATCTTTGCTTTCTGGCCAATTTGTGATCACTTCCAATATTTCTGGATGGCTGGGGCTTCCTATTCGAGCCCGCTGTGTGATTAATGCAACCCATTTACTCCATGTGGCATCAGTTGCATGGTGTGTAGAGGGGACTCTCCCTTTGAACATCCAGCCCAGCACTGGCAATCGGGGAGCCAGGAGGAGCTGTGCTTCAGTCCCAATCACCTCTGAAGTAGCTTGGACCTCTTCATATGCTGTCAATATCTCCTTTTCAGTTGGAGTATAGTGGTCTACAGATCGTCTGTATCCCCGACTCCAAAACCCCAGGGGTCGACCCCGAGTCTCCCCAGGAGCTCTCTGCTGGAGACTCCAGGTAGGGCCATTCTTCCCGGCTGCAGTGTAGAGCACATTTTTAACATCTTGCCCTGTCCGAACTGGTCTGAGGGCTACTGCATGAACTATTTCCTTTTTAATTTGTTCAAAAACCTGTTGCTGCTTCAGGCCCCATATAAAATAATTATTTTTCCGGGTCAATTGGTAGAGAGTATAATCTGACTGTAACTTGGAATATGCAGTCTCCAGAAACCCACAACACCCAAGAAAGCTTGCATTTCCTTTCTGTTAGTCAGTGGGGACATAGCTGTTATTTTATTAATCACCTCCATTGGAATCTGACGATGTCCATCTTGCAATTTTACTCCTAAAAACTGGATCTCTTGTGCAGGTCCCTTGACTTTACCACACTTTATGGCAAAACCAGCTCTCAGAAGGATTTGGATTATTTTCCCCCCTTTCTCAAAAACTTCTTCTGCTCTATTACCCCATATGATGATGTCATCCATGCACTGTAAGTGTTCTGGGGCTTCACCCTGTTCCAGTGGAGTCTGGATCAGTCCATGGCAAATGGTGGGGCTGTGTTTCCACCCCTGGGGCAGTCAATTCCGGGTGTATTGGGCACTCCTCCAGGTAAAACCAAACTGTGGCCTGCATTCTGCTGCCAGAGAGAAGGATGGAGAAAAATGCATTGGCAGTATCAATCATGGGATACCACTTGGCTGCCTTTGACTCTAGTTCATACTGAAGTTCTAACATGTCTGGCACGGCACTCCGCAGTGGCGTCACTTCATTCAGGCCACGATAGTCCACTGTCAATCTCCACTCTCCATTAGACTTTTGCACTGGCCATACGGGGCTGTTAAAGGGAGAGCACGTCTTGCTGATGACTCCTTGGCTCTCTAGTTGACGAATCAGTTTATGGATAGGGATTACAGAGTCTCGATTGGTGTGGTATTGCCATCAGTGCACTGTTGTAGCAGCAATTGGCACCCATTGATCTTCGACCCTCAGCAATCCCACAACAGAAAGATCCTCTGATAGACCAGGTAACACAGACAGCTGTTTAATTCCTTCTGTTTCCAAGGCAGCTATACCAAAAGCTCATTGATACACTTTTGGATCCTTAAAACACACTCTCCTGAGGTAATCTATACCAAGAATACATGGAGCATCTGGGCCAGTCACAATGGGGTGTTTTTCCCACTCTTTTCCACTTAGGGTCACCTCTGCCTCCAATACAGTCAGCTGTTGAGACTCTCCTGTCACTCCTGAAATACAAACGGGTTCTGCCCCTTTAAAATTTGATGGCATTAGGGTGCATTGAGCACCAGTGTTCACTACAGCCTTATACTGCTGGGGGTCAGATGTGCCAGGCCATCGAATCCACAAGGTCCAGTAAACTCGGTTGTCCCTGTCCTCTGCCCGGCTGGAGGCAGGGCCCCTCTAATGTTGGTCATAATACCCGTTAACGACAACTGGTTAGTGTGGTGTGCACGGGTTTCAGTCTCATCTTGACCACTCACTTCTTGTGAATACAAGTCAGAAGTTCTTCTCATAGGATCGTGAGCAAAGTTGACATTTCTGCTCTGTTTGGGCACTTGATTACTGGAAAACGGAGGAGCATTTTTCCTAAAAGAACCCTGTTTTGTACTTGTTCTTCCTTCCAGTTCACATAGCCATCTTCTAGGCAGTAGGTAGGTTTTCCATCCCATTTCTTCATGTCTTCTCCATAGTCACACAGACAATGCCACAGATTACCCTGTGGTGTGTACTGGTTCTCTCAATCTTCCTAATAGCGAGATTCTGGTCTGTGCAGGTGGGGTGTAGGCCATGTCCTCCTTAAATTGCTGGAATTCTTGAGATAATTTCTTCACAGCCATGATGTGAGGGGAAGAGAGACTTTCTTCATATTGTCATAGTCGGCAAGCCAATTCATCAACTGCTGGTCCCTCTTTGTCTCTCCAGTCCATTATTGCTAATTCATTGGCATATGATGAGGGTGTGCTCCATACAAACTTCCTTCACATAGGCCGGGTGCATTGGACTTCATCTGGATCTGTGGGTAGCCGTGCATTATCCGGGTCATAGTAAACTGTCTCCTGCATGGCTAGTTCCCTCAAGTATTGAATTCCTCTCTCCATAGTGGTCCACTTACTTGGATGACATACTAAATCTTCCTTGAAGGGATACCTCTCCCTCACACTTGTCAGAAGTCACCTCCAGAGACTGAGATTTTGTGTCTTCTTTCCAATGACTTTGTCAATGCCCCTTCCCTAGACAGGCATCCTAGCTGCCTGGCCTTCCTACCCTCTAATCCCACACTGCTGGCTCTGCTATCCCAGCATCTGAGCAGTCCCAGAACCCTTCTTTTCCTCTTGAGGGTGCTGAACAATGTTTAATAGCACTAGGTAAACGTGGGCTATGCCCCAGCATGTTGCGGTGAGCTGTGCCTCTCTGGAATTACCCGGGTGACAACATGGTTTTTCCACATATTTTATTAGTTCTTCAGGATTCTGCACCTGTGTAGGAGTGAAGTTCCAATACACCTGAGATGCCCACTCTTCTAGATGTTTGCACATGGTACTCCACACCCGCAGCCACTCATAATTCTCCAACCTCGGAGTAGATTTCCAGATGATACTCTTAAATAATTGCTTAACCCTGAACAAAACCTGAACCACATGCAGAAACACACTAGCTCCTAGCAGTAAGATGACCATGCTAATGTCAACATTCCAAGGATATTTGAAATTCCTGAAGTTCTCAAACACAATTGTAAAGATCCTCAGGGCTGATGACTGCACCCTATCATAGATAAGCATCACATAGTACAGCAAAAACAAAATCTTAACCCAACTCTCACTCTCACGGACTGTGAACAACAGCATGGGAAATACATATTGCAAATGAGGTGATAAAATCTTAAGGAGCCAAGCAATAAACATTATTTCCCGTTCTGTCCTTATCTCAAACCTCAGGCCCCACATTGAGCCCCAAGAACTGTTCCGGTTTGAACTCGGCTGGTAGGCAATTGCCATGTGGCCAGCTGTTTACTTAACCCCCCCACCCCCCCCCCCACCCCCACCTGGTGAAATAAGGGAGGGACAAAAGAAGAAATCTGTAGGTTGAAAAAAAAAAAAAAATTTAGTAATAGTAAGAAAAAGAACAGTAACAATAGAAAGTCCAAAATGGGTAAAAATGCAGCAGTGGCTTACTGAGCATAGCAACAAGTATGTAGCCCACCCCCAGCCACAGCAGCAATCCAACTACACAAGAAAATCCTGCCACACTGATCTGGAAACAGAAATGGGGTGTCAAAAAGCACATGTGCACCCATATACTGAGCATGATGTCACATGATATGAAATATTCCAATGATCGATCTGAACCCGGCGCTCTAGCAGTGCTCCATCTCAGCCCAAGGAAAGTTAACTCTATCCTGACTGGAACCAGGACACTGTGATTTTGCCAAAAATTTTGGACTAGATGATCCTTGAGGTCCCTTCTTACCTAGTATTTTATGATTCTATGAATAGGATGTTTTTGTATGCTTTTTGAATAAACTTTGTAGTCTGCAAAAGGGCCAAGACTTTTTACAGGTTTGCTGATTTACCAGAGAATAATAAGTCATATTCAAAATACTGACTGGGGTTATAGGTTAAACTGTAGGTCTTTCCAACAGGCAAAATTTGCAGCCTTGAGAAGAAAGTTCTGGGGAAAGTGGCAAATTGAGCAGGGTACCTTGGAGTGTCTCACTTTCAGCTGCTGCCTGAAAAGGTGAGGTAAATGCTGGTGACAGAAAAAGTCAGAGGAAGTGTTCAATATACCTTGATTCCCCTGTTACCAGCAAGAACAAAACAGTAATAGGGTTAAAGGCAAACTGTGAGACCATGGTAGTTTATTGCTTTCCTACAGCCTACTTCCCTAGTTAGGGTCTAGGTCCAAGTCTGACCAGATGCTGGTTCCAACACAGGAAAGGGACTTCAGTTACTCTAGTCTGCATTTGTATAGTTCACTGATTGCTCTTTAAGTTTGCTCAATTGCCTGTCTGCCTGCTTTCAAGAAGCTGGAAGCTCTTTGTTGGCATGAACATATACATGCATTCATACATTTTATATGCATATGCAGGCTATCATGATTAAAATGTTACCTAAAATAAAAGCTCAAAACCAAGATTAGTTTAGAGAGGAGATATTGCTTTATTCTGCACAGGGTGCTAGGTGGAAAACATCTGCAAGTCAGCACCCCCTAAAAAAGAACTTCAAAGTATTTATACACCCCAAACTACATGATTACATATTTACTATAATGATTATTGGTTACTTACTTATCACCTCTATCCCTCATTGGTTAGTAACATGCTCACTCCAATTTAAAGTTACAGTGGGTTTTTAATTTTCTGCACAATCTCAAAGGGTGAGGGTCTTTATTCCGGCAGGGATCTTCAAAGCAGTGGGTGTGATTTTTACTATTATAATGCAGATAGTTCTTCCAAAGGACACTTTAACATCTAATTAAACTGATTTATGTTAAACAATTTTAACAAGCTTCCATGTCACAGGATGTTTCACTTCTTCAAGAACGGTAAGTCCTGATTAGAAATTCCTTATTAATTATTGCTGACAGTGTGAAGAACAGACTGACCTAGTTGATGCATCTAATCTATCCTTGTATTTGATGAGAAACATTTGCATTATGTACTATGTGTCCTTGTGTGTGATAAGAAACATTTGTGCGGCCTACAGTTCCCCAGTAAACAATACGTTCTTTCTCATGGATAGTAAGCACATAAAATTTAAGCAACTCCGAACAAGGCCTCTTGTTCAGGGTAACAAAAAGGCCAACATTTTGTTTTGTTCTGGGATGATCTTTTTAATGTCTAAATATGGGATTGTGAGAAACGCTCAGTTGTCAATTATCAATGGCTCAGACAGGATGCGGTGTGAAGCACTCTTTATTACGTTCTTGCAAGACCGGGCGCCCCATCAAGTGGACGCACCTAACAGCCGTCGTGCAATAGTTTATAACCCTTTCTCCCAACCGCCAGTTCCCTCCCCTGATTCCTCATTGGCTGAGTACTACAGGGTGTACAGACTTCCCGAACTGCCTACCGATACGCCCCTTCATGTATGTGTTCATACATCGCATGTTCATGGAAATGAACCCTGGTTTTCTCCAGGGCAGAGAAGTTAATATGCATGAGCTCATCACGCAAGCGTACTAAGATGGAAAAGTTCGAAATTCAGGTTCCCCAAGTCTTTCTGTATCTGCATCCATCTAAAGCCAGTTCCAAGTACTGGGTCATTACGGTTGACAAAATGACCACTTGTCTTCTAGTCCTAGGCCAGGGATTTCAATGGTTATGAATTGCTCTTGTTGATTGCTTTGGTGAATTGCTCATGCCATTCCCATCAGGCTTAATATGCGAAAACATCATTCTTTCCCTTAAAGGATCTTCCTTCTTGGGACACCGGGATATCTGGAAATCCAAGACAGCTGGATACAATATCCCTCTGGCCCTAGGCCATAACTAGGTTGAGAGTGATGCTGTAAGGGATCTGGGTGAACATGTTTTAACAGGTAGACATGAACAACAGTATTAATCTTGGGAGCATAAAGAAGCTGCAGATCAGACATGACCTTACTCACCCAGACCATGATTTTCTGTGAGCCCAAGTAGTTGTAGTCCAACTTAGAAGATGGGTTGTCCCAATCCAATGTCAGGGGAGGTTTCTATATGATCCCAAGAGCAAGATTAAGACACAAATGAGGTCAAATGCCGTATACCCAAAACAGGTTTTTATTATTAAAAAAGTGAAGAGGGGTAGTGATAGGACAGAATGGAAGGAAAAGATAGAAATAAAGCAAGGATGTGGGATAGGACTGCAAGAATAGTCACCACCATGGATCCAGCGGCATCCCGTTGGTCCTCAGTCTTCAGTTCTTCGGTGGTGGGTGCACAGAGATCTTGTTACCAAAAAAGCCGGCTGGAGAGAACTCTTTAAAACTCAAAAGTCAGAGTGTTAGAAAGCAGGCATTCTTTATTATGGCGCCGGGTGCACGGGGGATCTCTCCACCAAACATGCCCACCTAGGCCAGCAAATTCAGGACTTAAATGCAGGTGGCTTATACATATTCATGAGGTCTTACAATACAAAGATACATATTCACAACAAAATGTAATTAGTCCTAAAGTCCTTGTGTCAACAGTTCTTTCCGCCTTATCTTGAAACATGATGCTATCCCTGAAATAGTAGTCATCCGTTAAGTCATAAATGTATCAATATTGTCGTGCTTTCTCCCATCTTATTGGAAACATGATGGGATGTGTATCCTTGAGTGGAGCCATCTTTCCTAGTTCTTGCATTTGATGTGTGATGCACATCCTCTTGGTAATTGGTCCCCAAGTTTGATATGTGGTGCGAAACCTTGAATGGGGAGTCATCCTCTTGAATTTACAGTTCACAGATGTCCTTCATCTCTGGGGGTACACACAGATGTCCTCCATCTTCAGGGGTACAGATGTCCACTATCTTTGGGTACACACAGATGTTCTTCATCTCCGCGTGTCAGAGGCCCCAGTCTCACTTCACTGAGTCATAAAATGCCCGTATATCTCTTGTCACCCTAATGCTACATTCTACCACATCCTCTGTCCTTGGGGCCCCTATCTTTATTTACGTATGCTTGTGTTCTTTGTTTTCACAGTTCCGAAATGCCTTGCTCTTACAGCTCAGAAAGGATTTTTAGTTTAAATGAACAGCTTGTTTAATATGGATAACTATTCTATAGTTATATTTGATTTTCTCTATATTCCTATATCAATCTGGCTTCAATGGTAGATGCACACTGAGCAAAATTTTCTGCTGCCTTTTTAAGTTCATAGTATCTGGTGATTAGCATATCTGCCCACCTTCAGGTTTTTTCCTCTCTGGTCCCACAGGTTTTGTTGCATCTGGCTTCAGGGCAGGAACATTTGCCTCTTCACAGTTCATTAGCAATGCATGCATGGGGTCTGACCTACACAATAGAGCCACAAGTGACTACAGGATGGGGCCAACTCAGCACACCTCTGCCCCTTTGAGGCTTGTCTAAAGAGTCCGGACAATGCAACTGCAAAGAGGTGGGGGGGTGAATCCTTCAATACACTCCTGCTTCTCTGAGCGACATCCCCCAGACGAATTCACAGGCCACAGCTGCTTCTCTTGGAGGTTTGCACAGACCCAAGCAAGCTTTGAGACAGTCATATGACATTTCAGTCTCTCATGTGGCTGCACTGACTGAACACGTTTACTGGACAAGCAGCATCTTCTTTTCACAGCTGATCTTGCATAAACAAATGTACGTGCAACAACCACTCAAGGAATTCCACAGGGGAAAATCCTCCAGACAAAAGCTGGAGTAGCTGGGTGGTCATGGAAGTTAAATCCACACTATACATTCCAAAGGGTCTGCTGCATTGACTTGCGGAAAACAGACTCTACAACTCAGAGAGAGTTATAAAGCAGGTATGTTTACTCTGGCCCTGGGGTGCAAGGGGATTTCTCCACAAAGCTTGCACACCCACCGCACATTTTACCAAAAACTTATAGAGTCTGGATACACATATTCATTGGATTACATAACACAAACATACATACGCATGAGTAAGGCTGGGTTAGTTCAAAAGGCTGGTGTCAGCAGTTTGATATCTTTGCACCTGCGCATTGCCTCCTGGTGGCATCTTTGGGGGTCTTTGGGAGGAAGACTCGTAGTCTTTCTCACCTTGTTTTTTCCCAGAGCATGCGCAGATTCTCTTGGCCAATTTCTTGAACAACAAGAGTGTTTTTCAGCCGGTTTACTCATTCTATTCTATCTTATCTAAAAGTACACGTGGAACTTCTACCATCCATATATGGCTATCTTTACTCATTACCAAGACCCAACTAGTTAGAGCACATCTGTTTCCCAAGGAAAAAAACATGATATTTTGCTGAACACTGCATTTGTTGGTAGATTTTCACAGTAAACTGCTTTGTTTTGATGAACACAGTAGTCCTTGGTAACATTCCACAGAGCAGTCTGGGCAAGCAGGATTCTTAGCAATATTCAAAAATACTATAAGTAATACCATAAATTGCTATAAGTAAATAAGTTGCTAAGCAGTTTGCTATAAGTAAATAAGTAAATAAGTCTCAAAACAAGTAATCATTTCTCTGTATCAGCATGAAAGAGTGGACACTACTGTTGCAGGCAAATTTTGCCAGCAGGAAGAGATTCCCAGTCATTCTGATGGTAACTAATACAACAATAGAGATACTGCTTCAGGATCTCATTCATCCACTCTGATCATCAGACGGGGATGCTATAGGGTGGAAATGCAAAGTTGCACCTCTAGAGTTGGGCAGAAAACTGGTGCCCTCGATTCATAACCATGCTGTCATGCAGGCCATGGCAATGACACACGTGCTGCAGCAATAAATGTGCTTTCTGAGGAGCTGTGTCCTGCTTCTTCAATGGAATAAAAACAGCCACCTTTTGTAAACACCAGCATCACCAGCACTGCTGTGAGGAGGGCCACACCCCCATGTAACCCACAGTAAGGCATCCCGGATTGAGCTGGGCTAACTAAGGCATGCCCGAGAGGACTGGATAAAGGGCAGAAAAAGAAATTAACTCCCCACACCCAGGTCGATGAGGAGCTGTGGAAGCAGTATCTGCTCATCCAGAGGACCCTGACAGGTGTCCACTCAATGGCAAATATACGACAAGATACAGATCATCTCTACATTGGCACAGGAGTCTTCTTCTACAAACTTTGTGTGGAGTCTTTTGCAGTCTCTGGCATAGCTGAGCAGGGGGCAAAAAGGAGTGGTTGAAGCCTGAGATCCCTCCAAAACACTTCCATCCTCACAAGTGAGGAGGTGTGGTCATCCCAAAACCCATATCCTCCAGTGCTTTGGGGACTGAACCTGCTCAAAGGACTTGACCTCTAATGGGACAAAAGAAAACTGACTTTCATGTGACCACTGGGAGAAGAACTACCCAAGCCCTCCAAGAAAACTTCCATAAAAGATGCAGAAAGAGAGTATGCCCAGTAAATCAGGGAGAATGGAGAGGACGAGCAGTGTGGGACCTTGCTGGACTCTGCACTATACAAGAGCTGCTCTTCCATGGCTTGAGTCTTTTCCCATGTCTCACAAAACTCTTTGTAGTGGTTTAGACCCTGCTGGGGTCTGAGACCATGGGGCCGCTGCCCCTCCCCCACAAAGGGAGTGAAATACAAACCCCAGGGCTGAGATAAGGAGAGGTTTAATACAACAGTGCAACAGCAACCAACCAAACAGCAACAATAATAATAAGAATAACAGTAATAACAATGAACAGAGCAAGATATCTACCAATACAGCAGTGAGAGCAGAGGAATCGCATAACACATGCGATAACCGACTGTCCTGCGCTGCCACGCTTTGGCGCCAGGATGTGACGTCAGCATGGTATTGAATAACCTGGCTAGAGCTTCCCCCCCACTGCTGGAGAAACTTAACCCTATCCTGGCTGAACCAGGACACTCTTGCAACTCGAGCTGCTCTGTGTGCATCCCTGCAGAGCTCTCAGAGCATCCTCTGTGGACACACCTGCAGGGGTGTGGGTACCAGACACCTTTGACCAAGGTTCCAAGGAGGCTAGTTGTCAGGGAAGGCCCAAAATGAGAGACAAGGATGTTAGGATACAAAGGCTGTAGCAGGCAAAGAGGCTGAGATCTGCCTGCTAGTCAGTTTTGTTAACTCTCCTGATAACACATGAAGGGCAGCCATTGGTATAATATTTACAAAACACTATCTCCTTTGAGCAAATTGCTGCATAACCCTGACAGAGATCATGGACAAAATGGGAAACAGGTTAAGGAAGTTCAGGAACAAGAAGTAATGCTTATGAGTCTGATAAGTACTGTGTTATTACAGATATAGACCTAACAGTGCTTTCAATTTATTCAAACTCTTGTCACAAACCTGGGTTCTTCACCTGGTGTACAAAACACTAGTCAACACATTGAGTTGAGATATTTGTCTTTTGCTGGGCAGAATAGGGTGCCAGGCATTTAATGCAGCCAGCACACACTCTGGGGTACAAATGGGGTCTTTTATACAAAATGACAACAATGGAAAATTTGCAGGGGAATACATAATTGTTTACTGGTGTTTATTTCTTCAGTGCATGCTCAAACATTCATTCATCTTATTGTACCAAGGTGTTCCTGTATTTACATGTAAGGTCCCCTCCTAGAGGTGTGCTTTTCAGTATTATAATTATCTAAGATAACTAGAGGTTATGCTTTCATCCTATCAGCTACGTTACTGTTTAATCTTATATCTTGCTGCAGTTCCCACTTGAACAGTAGCTAGCTTTAAGGAATGTACTTACAGAAATTAATTTTAAGAACTATCTATTCTCATCATCGTGATCTCAGAACAGGCACATCATGGTTGTCCAATTCTCCAAATTTTTAACTTTTTGACATCAAACTAACAGAAATGCAAGATAGTAAGCATTCAGAGAGATAACCCGAAACCTCAACAAGATGGATTTGGTGTCTTGTTGTTACAGGCTTCCTTTTGTGACCTTCAGCAAGTAATTTAAGGGTAGATTCACAATGGCACTAACTCCTGAAATGAGTTACTCAAAATTTTGCATTGGCAACTGCTTGCTTCTGTCAGGACTCAGTCTTTATACACTTACATTTTCACTTCAAAATACTCATATGGCTTAAAAAAAAAAAAAAAAAAAAAAAAAAAGTCAAGAGTATATTTACTTGTCCCTATTTATTCTCTTGATCGATACAAGGTTTACCTTCTATCAGATGTACATTTATTTGATGAGGGTGATGGGAGTTTGTACCTAACCACTCGACTACTATCTGTTGTAGAAGTCTTAGTCTTTTACTGGAGCTTGTTTGCTTTCAAAATGATTCTTTAGAATAGAGTGTTTAACCTGATTCTCCCATGTTTAAGCCTGAAATGTCCCTAGGTACTATGGAATCACTAATTTTTACAGTTTCTAAGTCTTTGTAGGAAAGAGTATTCAAACTGATTATCGAACTGATATTGCTAGAAATTAAAGGGGAAAGTGAAAATCTGTTAATTGTAACACCTATATTTAGTTCTTTTGCAGAATATATATCCCCTCTAGCTGAAGAATGTCCTGATAAATTATTTTATGCAATACAAAACAGTATCAACAAATAGATAGATAAACCCAGCTCATTTCATTAGCATTTGGTAGGAATTTGCATTTCTCAGTCCACATATTTCAGTCAGGATTTGTGAGCTCACTTGCTTTCCGCTATTGAGAGTGAATACAGTTCATCATAAAGCACATATTGAAATGAAGATGTACACTGCATGCTCTAAATCTTAGTCTTACTGCAGAGCACTTTATGTGAAAAGGGAATATGCTTACAGGGCATGTATCTTACAAATTAACATCAGCTCCCACTGTACTGCCGTCTGAATTCTAAGGATACTGATGGGCTATCTAAACTGTTGCTTGGATCATTGCATCACTAACAACACTTTGTGTTCCCAAAACCTCCAAACATCCACCCTGGAAACCAAATAAAGACCAAGACAAGAAATCAGATAGTTCAGCTACAAAGAGATTGTAAGTGATGGAAGTGTAGCAGCATTTTTATTGGACAAGTACACCGATTTTAACAGCCTCAGGAATACATAATTAGAATTCTAAAAAGTAATTCAATAAAGATGAAATAATTAATTTTTTAAATTATTAAAATGAACCATCAGTGTCACTAAAATAAGTTATTAACTGTGTAGATAACTTATATACATAATGGTAGATAACTCTTATTAACTCTCTGAAATGTTTTTCCTCCAGCTTGGCTGTCTTGCTTCACGAAAATCAAATTATTATGGGATGGCCAGAAACCAGAAATACTAATTAAAATAATTAATCAATATAAACTATGAAATCAGACATGATTCAGGACTATTTAGTTAGTCTGTTGATTTACACTTCAGTTGTACTACAGTATGGTATAATTTGGTGTTAAAAAGAACAATTGACAATAGAAGGCTTTATTACTCTCTGGTGTAATAGGGAGGTATTAATAGTTATAAAGCAACATTAGCAATCATGTGTAAGAACAAGAAGTTAAAAGTGCTTTCTTCATTTTATAAGAGGATATAGCCACAATCAGAACCTCCTCTTGACCAGCTTTGATTTTGGCATCCTTGTATTAAAAAAAAATAAATAAAATATGAGAGGACAGGAAAAAAGGTAGAGTACTTCAGTGTCTTTGGTATGATTCTCAGGGCTGTTTTGTTGTTGAATTTGATGGCAGAAGAACAAGGCTCAATGTGATTCAGCTCAGTGTGAACTACTGAATGCAGGAAGTCTAGCTATGAAATAATCATTCCAGAACCAAAGTTTCAGTTTTTCTGTAGAATGGCTAGACTGGTAAGAAGAGTGAAATGTAAGAACAGCACAATTTTCAACTCACAATGTGAAAAGTGACCTATGAGCATTCCCAGCTTTGTCAGAAAGATTAAATTTTTAGGCTTTTTTTGCACCGTTGTGGTAGTCCCTGTGGTAACTGTGAATATAGTGATAATAACCTATTTAAACATGACATATGGGTTAGAACTTTGCAAAAATTACATGATAATTTAAACAGCAAGACCATAGTGTTATATAATTTAAAACATGCCTTCCCTGAAAAAAAGAGAGTATTCAGTGATTTTCACAGAATCATAGAAATATAGAATGGTTTGGGTTGGAAGGGACTTTCAAGATCATCTAGTTCCAACGCCCCTGCCATGAGCAGGGACACCTTCCACTAGACCAGGTTGCTCACAGCCCCATCCAACCTGGCCTTGAACACTTCCGGGAAGGGGGCATTTACAACTTTGCTGGGCAATCTGTTACAGTGTCTCACCACCCTCACAGTAAAGAACTTCTTTATATATAATCATAATCTGTCCTCTTTCAGTTTAAAACTGTTACCCCTCATCTTCCCTGAGGAAGGCTCCTCAGGGAAGATCAGGATACTGCCTGAGAAAGAGTCCCTCCCCATCTTTCCTGTAGGCCCCATTTAAGTGTCCAAAGGCTGCTGTAAGGTCTCCCTGGAGCCTTCTCTTCTCTATGCTGAACAACCCCAACTCTCTCAGCCTGTCATCATAAGGGAGGTCCTCCAGCCCCTTGATCATCCTCATGGCCCTCCTGTGGACCCGCTCGAGCAGAGCCATGTCTGTCTTATATTGGGGGCCTCAGAGCTGAACACAGTACTCCATGTGTGGTTTCATGAGAGAGATGGAGAAGGGGAGAATCACCTCCCTTGACCTGCAAGCCACACTTCTCTTGATGCAGCCCAGGATATCGTTGGCCTTCTGGACTGAGAGTGCACATTGCTGGTTCATATTCAGTTTTCCATCCACTAATACCCGCAAGTCCTTCGCTGCAGGGCTGCTCTCAATCCACTCATCACCCAGCCTGTTCTTGGGATTGCCCCACCCCATGTACAGGACCTTGCACTTGGCCTTGTTGAAATTCATGATGTTTGCACAGGCCCACGTCTCAAGCCTGTCAAGGTCAGTCTGGATGGCATCCCTTCCCTCCAGTGCGTCAACTGCACCACACAGCTCAGTGTCATCAGCAAACTTTTGGCATTATTTTCAAAAGAATGACAAATATAATGGCTATATTATATTACATTAATTCTATTCTATTCTATTCTATTCTATTCTATTCTATTCTATTCTATTCTATTCTATTCTATTCTATTCTATTCTATTCTATTCTATTCTATTCTATTCTATTCTATTCCTATTCTATTCTATTCTATTCTATTCTATTCTTCATTATATATGAAAGGCAGATTAGAACTCCATGTGGAGCCTTTGAAAGCTGAAAATTCTGCTCCCAGTTGTACAATACTTTTTATTTTTATCAGACTCTTATAAGTAGGTGGAATATTTGGTCAAATAACGATTTTAGGACTGTCACCATATTGTTTATCAAAGGAGGATAGCAGATTAATGCATTAAAAAGCATATTCGTTTAATGAATGTCAGTGGGAATGTTTTCTAAAGTGGAATGTTTGCCGGTATGGCATTCTGCCCATATTTTGCAGCTATACAGCATGTGAAATGTGCCTCATAGCCCTGCTCAAATCATGGCACAAAATGTTTCAAATACTAAAAGTCAAGGGTGTACCTGCTCTGCTTTTTGTGAATTGCATTAATGTTGTTGAAATCAGGGTTGTTTCATTTAAGGATACATATCTATGTATCTTAAACCACTTTGTAATCTTGTAATATTTCTCAGTAGCAATCCAAACATAAACAAGACGTCACTTTGGTACATGTGCTCACTGACTTTCTCAAAAAAATTATAGCATAAAGCTTATAACATGAGAAATAGAAGTCACTCTATCAAGAATGACACTGTAATTACAGAGAATACCTTATTAAGAAGCCTCAATTAACTCCTATCTATTGGGTCCATTCTGTCCACAGTTTTATGATTTGTCAAACTGGCAGCTGTTACGTACCTTCATGGATTTTGAGATTCAGGCTGTGCTAAATGAATATAAGCCTGATGGCATTTTCAGTGAAAGCAGCAATGCAAGATTGCAGTCTGAGAAGTTTAATCTTTTGGGTACTGAGTTACCTGGCCCTTTGGTGGCAAAAGGTGCACAGTTAAGTCCTGTATAGATGCTTGATTCATGAAATGTTTGCCAGCAAAGAAAGCAGGTATTTTGATATATTTATCAAATATGGTGCACAAGACAGACTTTCCTGTGTAATAAATACATACTATAACTTTAAGAAGCAGACCACACATTATAATATCCCTGACTTCTAGCATTATCTCATCTGCGATTGGCCATGGGCTAGACATATGAAAAAAAGGAAGATTTTGGAGAAGTAAAACCAGCTGCTTGTATCATATATCAAGGGTATCTTAAAGAGCCAAGGAACTTGACAAAGAGACACTTTTTATTTTAAACATTTGTTATACTCCTAACATATATGGAAGCACTCTTGAGAGGGGAAGTAAAGAGAAAATCAGGCAGGCATGTTGGGAATATGGCAAACAAAGTAATAAGAGTAATAAAAACCATGGCTACATTTATGACCTGGATTGTGTAGAGCACGTGACTGTGCTTTCTGTTCCTACTCTACTGATTATCCATGCTGTATGAGTTCTGAACCACTAGCCCAACTGATTTAAGAGTCAGGGTTTGTTCCCGAAACTGAAGCACAAAGCCTGTGTAGTCACAAATGTTATTTGGCAAGGTTCATTTCTGAGACTTGATTAGATTGTAGTGCTTAACCTGCTGCAGATTGGTGATGCCGGATAAGCCACTTGGTTTCTCTCTTGTGGCAAGAGTATGTCTTTGTGAATATAAGTTCTAATATTATCTTTGCTTGGTTAGAAGTTCTAGGCATTATTGTGGTTTACATTTTATTAAGTACATGTTGGCCTGTTGTTCACTGTGGGAAAGACTAATGCAGATATTTGGCACACTTGACTTAAACATCTGATGTTTTCCTGGTGACTTGACACTAATAAGAATATGACACATTTTTTTCCTTTAAACAATGAGAAAGACCTTGCTCAATGAATGTGAAGTAAAATGCAGATAAAAAATGTACAACATGATTTCATGAAACAGCTATCTTTGCAAGGTGACTAAGTGCAAACTGCCCTTAATGGATTATACTGTAATACTCGTGCTGCACAGGCTTGAAAAAAAGCTTTTGCATGAAACATAAATGCTAAAGGAACTCTTCTCCATATTGGTCTGCAGTCTCAAGTAAGTGGCCATATGGATGAATGTGCATAAAAAGACTTGAAAAACTTATTCTTCTAAGATTTATTAATCAAACATGCAAGTTAATATATTCTGGTGAATTAGAAATCTTGTCTCCTGTGTGCTTTCAGAGGAAATAGTCACATTTTGTTTTGAGAAAAGAAATAGAACTGTAACCACTGCACCTCTGCATAGCCTAGGATCAGGTGCTTGGTAGAGTAAGCACTAGAGAGCTAGACCTCTGACTTCAACAGGGAACAGGTAAGCCCTCTTTCTCACTATGCAAGCAGAGTACAATAGGAGTAAGTTTAAAGATGCAGTCTGAAGATTAAAGCAATTCTGCTACAGCTGTGAGTGTTTTAGGTGGACTCCAGACTGCCCTGTGTTCTTGTGTTTTATAACTTATATGCTACAGAGATCAATACTGCAGGGAAACCTACACAGATAATTTTTATTTTAAAGTACACTGATGAACTTCCAGCTGAGGCCACCGTCTTTGACACTGAGAAGAGCACATTTACATTTAATAGCCCTAAGACATTTCATGCAGGTGCTGACACAAGTGTTGCGCTTCCTTGGAGCAACTCTTAATCTTCGCTAAACTGAAGGTTGAGCCATAATTTTCAGTCTATTCAATTTTACCAAGTTTAATTGTATATTCTATGCTGCTCCCCTGGGGCATAATATCACAGAATCACAGAATCACAGAATCATCAAGGTTGGAAAAGACCTTGAAGATCATCTAGTCCAACCATTGTTGCCAAGTTTATTGTGAGAATCTGGTGAAAAAACAAAGTCAAACATTTACCTAGGGTTCAAATGCGTTTGACAGCTTTTATGTTTTGGAAAATTTGCATTTGCATTCCATTCATGAATACACAACTACATGGGACTTCAAAGTACAGGTGTTTGATTTACTACGAACCAAAAACTTATCCTCTCTTCCATGAAACATCCTTAGTCCTTTCTTGTTGTGTATCACAGCATGAAGGTGTTTTACTGTGAAAAATCTGAGAGTTTGAAATGTGATTTATTAATTTAAGGCATCTGCTGGACTATATGGCAACTTGCTCTCAACATTCACTCTTCTCAGGAAAGAGTCTGGTTATGATATTAGAATTCTCAGACAGCTGCAAGTCTCTCCCTTACAAGGAATCCCTACATTGTTTAGACTCTGGCATCCATGTTTCCTAATTATACTCTCATCATGAGGAATCTCTGGGATGCTGTAACTAAGTGATCCCCAGATAACCTGCTCGAAAAATAATTATCTTTTTAAAAATACTTTTCTATAACTCAAGATTACAACACTTGCAAAAAATGAGTGAAAAATAAAAATTAGCATGGCTTCTCTTAATAGACTAAAAGTCATTGCTCACGAGGTGATGAACTTCTTTAACACTCACAGGAGTCAATGGAAATTCAGATAGTTACTAATTGCTAATTTGAAAGCAGTTGGGCTTCTGTAATTGAGCTTCAGTCTGAATTCTGTTTTTCGATTACTATAGACCTAAAAATAGAGAAAATATTGGACTTGAATGGAAAAAAAAAGTTTTTCTGATTTTTGTCTCTTTTTTTTATGGGTTGATTCAGTATATGTTGGGAGCAACCCAGCTGGAAAGAAACTTGTCAGAAAAGGACCTGGGTGTCCTGGTGGACACCAGGTTGAACATGAGCCAGCAATATGCCCTTGCGGTAAAGGCAGTGAATGGTATCCTTGTCTGCAGTAGACAAACCATTGCAAGCAGATGGAGGCAGGAGATCTTTTCCCTCTGCTCAGGACTGGTGAGGCCACACCTGGAGTACTGAGTCCAGTTCTGGGCTCTCTAGTGCAAAAGAGACATGAACATATTAGAGAGAGTTCAACAGAGAGCCACAAGGATGATTAAGGGACTGGAGCACCTCACATCTGAGGAAA